>NC_139947.1:34828978-34996478 GCF_963454915.1 Gymnoscopelus microlampas | reverse complement strand
TCTGCCGTACACTGTGAAGACTGCCACAGATAAAGCTGCCCTGATCTCCATAGAAACACATGACTCATCCTCTATAGCAGATGCTCTACTCCTCTCACTGACTTCAGGCAATAAGGCTTGGGTGGTGCTGTAGGGAATGTGGGGTTGCACTGATGATACAGCTGCATACCAAACAGAGACAGTTGTATTTCAGGGGAGCCCTCCCCCTAGTGGACTATAAGAAAAACTACAAGATTGAAAAGTAAAAATATTTTCTTTCAGGTTACAATACTGCTTTCCTGCACACACGGTACATACATTATTGGACACTGATTTGGACAGTCATTTTTTAAGTTGGATTTAGGGAAAAAATCCAACTTAATTAATTGGATTAAGAAAGAAAAAATGTAAGCATCAATGATGTCCACTAATGCAGTAATAGCTCGATGAGTGTCTTGCAACACGTCCTTCCTCAAACAATGGCTATGACTTGATGTCATATGGGACTGAACTGAAATAACATTTCCAAACGCTGTAGTGCTCTTTGGCTGTTTCCATGACAATTAAATTAAATGTAGTTAGCCATCCTCTGTCACACCTTTGAGGCGGAGCTCTTCTTGCACTCTGGACAGGTAATCTGGGTCTGGATACCCAAAACTGTAATAGAGAAGGAAATGCAGACAGATATAAGAGAGGTCATTGACGGTCATGTTCTTGTAAGATATCGTCGCTGTCAGGAAGAAACCTTGTATCTCCATATGTCATCTTTTGATGTTTTTTTCATGCATGAATGCCCTATTTTATACTTCACTGTGACAGTATCACTCAAAAGTAGTGAAAATAGGCAATCTACAAGCTCACAACACGTTACACTGCTGACGCATTGTAAGCTTGTAGATCTGTTATTTTTGCTATTTTGAAAGTGGTTAAATCTGTCTGTGGGTTTCATAAACTAGACCCAACCTACTCGGGAACGATGCGAGTTGCGAACGATGGAAGTTCAGCACTTTGGTTACCTCTGTTGTTTTAAAATGTACTTTATAAATAAAGTAGATTTTTATTGGAATGCATGTCCCACTCGGTTATGCAATACCCGGTGTACCCATTGTCACAGTACCTGTTGTACTCGTCTGTCTGTCTGTGTGCCTTTTATACCCAAACAACGGGTACAACAGGTGTTTTCTTTTCTTTTTTCTTCTTCTGCAGAATAGGATAAAAGGACATAGACAGATAGATACAGAGATCTCCATATGTGGGCATAAAAGGGACACAGACAGGCAGACGGGCATAACGGTACTATTCTGACAATAGGTACATGGGTATTGCATAACCAGGTGGGGCATGCATTCCCAACTTGCATGGATCCTGACTTGCTTAGTTCCTGTTGAGCACCGGTCTAGTTTAACCAGTTAAAAGTATTAACAAGAGCTTGAGACTAAATAATAAAACTGGGTTGTTACATTGTTTTTTTTTCCTGAAAAGTAACAGTTTTGGACATACAAGGTTTCCACAATATGTTGTTTCATCAGTAACCCAAGCAAGCAGCATTAGGCACATTCTCAGTTTGACTTAAAGGTACATTGTGCTGTTACTGTACCTCTGCAATATCGTTGAATTGACATTGGCAAAATGTTTAAGCTATAACGTAATGCACCCATATTCAGGGGGCACCAGTCCATTGAGCCTTGGGCAAATATATGACATCCAGGATCAGTATCTTTTACTTGGAGAGATGGATAGTTTTTGATGCACTAGCCCTACTTTATCTGATATTAAATAGGGAATGTTAATATTATCATACTGTTGTGGACCACCATCCATGTTGGTCTTGTGGTGAATGTCATTCCAGGTGACAGAGTTGTTGAGGCCTGTAGTGACAGATCGTCCAATGGTGAAGATGAGTCTTCTCTCGAAGGCTTTCCTCAGCAGCCTCAGGACCTTCTCTCCCTCCTCACAAGCTGGTAGGAAGGCTGTACGTGATGTGCTGGCATACTTTACTCCAGGGTTAGGATGCTCAGGCTGTCACAGGATAAACAAGAAGTGCAGGATGGTGAGACAATTTCAAGTGAGTTAGGCTTACTTATACAATAAAAAACGTATGGGATTCCTTATTGTTTATGTCCTTGAATCTGTTAATACAATCTATTAATATAATTGTGAGGTTTCCTACGAATGACACAAGCATTAAACTTCAGATCCAGTTTTCCACAGGGCATATAATGAACTGGGAGGCTACTCCCAGTAATATGACCTGTAGTGCCACCCAGTGGCCATGTTCAAACGTGTAAAAGTGTGTTTAGCTCAAAAAGCTTTTAATAGGCCAACATTTTCACATCACAATATCTCTTCAAACTTCCAATAACAGTATATCACTCTTTCTTTACCCCTTGGATTCCTGGGGGAAAGCGATAGTTAACAACTATGGTTCCGCAGTTTTCAAAGCCAGGTAAACGCTGCCAGTCATGCGTCACTGTCATAGTTCCTTCCGGTTGTGTTCCGACGTAGACTCCGTAGAAAGTCTGGCACATTGGACAAGCAGGCTTGTATTTAAAACTCGTGTCGATACATTCAGAGCAAAATGAGTGACGGCACTTTAACGTTTTCCTGTCTCGAATGTTGCCGAGGCATATGGCGCAAGCATCATCGCAGTGTATATTCTCCATTTCTGTAGCGGCAGTAGTACCGCTTGTTGTATGAGCATCCACTGGGGAATCACTATGTGGTCCTGGGAGGAACGCGAACAGTCTTCTCCCGGGTGGTTGAAGCCAGAAGGGGGCGAGGGGCGGGGCTGGCGGCAGGGGCAGGCAGGAGTAATGCTAGTGCTGAGATGCTCTCAGCAGCAGGAGGAGCAATGTTCTCACTAAATAAGTGTAGAGGAATATCTTGCGGAGTTTCAATGTTAATATGTAAATATGGCAACTCATTTAGATGTAGGTTTATGGTTTCCCATGGACTATAGCAGTTGCAATTTCTCTTCTTTCATAACATAATCCCCACACCAAGAGTAAAAAAATAAAAAACGTTTCAGTCATTCGGTCCGACTTCACTGTAGCCCATAGTAGCCTTTTCATACGCGATATGTGAAAGTTTATAATATTTAGAGAAATTGAAAAATGTCAAATACAAAAGTAGTCGTAGTAGTGAATATTTATTTTTGTTTCTCTAAGCGTGCATCCGTTGTATTTTTGTTTCTCATCATCCGTTGTCCGTCAACAACACAGCCGTCTGTGCCTCGACGTTTGCGCTCTGTCTCAGCTCGCTTGGTGCCTTCTGGCTTCAACCACCCGGGAGAAGACTGTTCGCGGGAGGGCGAAGAACCAGCTCAACCAGGTTACTGTATGAATGGATGACTCACGTACGCCCTCTGTAAAAACTCTTTGACGTTCTAAACGTTTAACGAGTGTACTAGTCCGAATGGTGTTTTCTGACAAACGTAGGCCTACAAACACAACGCATGAAACATAATTGAGCAAAAACACAAACACTACAGTAAGTCTTGACCACAGCCATGCCCATATACCCATGCGCGAATTCGCCCAGTCACATGGACCATTGGACCTGAGTCAGACTCTCAAACTTGTTGTTAGTAGGAATAATATAAACACAGAAGCACATGAAGTGGACTAAAGGGAGGAGCCAAGCCGAGTTCCATTTTTTTGGGGCATAATATATTTGAAAGAAAAAAAAAAACAATAATAAAACAACAACAAACAATTGTAATATAATACTGGGTGGGTAGTACCCACTGTACCCACTGGGTACAGTAGCAGTGTCCTGCTCTTGTACCCCTTCTGCTGTTCTCAGAATAGCCACTAGGGTTACAGGAAGAGTGGGCACCAAAGCATTCTGGGCACTATGGAAAACTGGGCACCTAGGAAGAGTGGGCTGTATGGAAATCTGAGCACCAAAACAGAGTGGGCACCAGGCCTCAGAAGAGTGGGCACTTGGGAAATCTAGAAAACAAGAATTTCAGAGCACAGGAGTGATATCAGAACCAAATATTTTAAGAACCCAGTGGCTCTTCATTTTGCAGAAGCCAAAAATTGCATTTCTTCATTTAAAGCATATTGGCATTGAAAGGTCAAATTATCCTCCAGAGGAGGTGACCGTGACATGAACACACTACTTCTCAGGAAAGAGGCATTTTGGATCTCTACATTAGACACTGTTAATAAGGCCCTAAATGAAGCCCTCGATATCAGACCGTTCCTGTAACCTGTCATTCTATCTGTTCTTTCTTTCTATTAATGGGTCCCCCTTTTGCCTGTGTTTCAGATTGATAGTCTCCACCTGCATTGTGACTGTATCACATCCGACGTGGGTCTTGCTTTTAGCCTACCTGAAAATAAGTGTAGGCCATCACTGCATTGTGATTTGGTCCCTGTTTTTATTGTTTACTTCAGTGTGGTATTGACCACCATTTATGGTTTGAATTGCTCACTGTCTTATAATCTTCATATATTGATTTTTCTTTTCTTTTGTATATCAAAATGAATATCATGCCATGCCATGCCATGCCATACCAACAGAGTAGGGTAATATGCTTGCACTGGCACTATTACAGGGTCCAAAACTCACACAAATTGGTACAACTTAGTTATCTCTGTAGTCATGTGATCAATATGCGGAACACTTGCCCGCTTGGCAATTAACTTGACATTGTCATATTGTTTTTTTAATGTACCCGGACCAGGTAACTACAAATTCAGTATGTGTTTAGTCTCTGAATGGATAAAATTGGTATCCCAACCTGAAAATGTAGCTATTTTCTGTTAATTAGAGAGACAGAGAGACCCACTGAACAAACATTCTACAGCAATGAGAATATAGCTCCTTGGGGGGGGGGGGGGGGGGGTTAGTTATCAGTGACTAAATGTGTGATTGGGAGAAGCATAAAAAAAACATTAAACCAATCATGTCACTTATGTGACGAACTTCCTGGTCACGTACTTCCCGTAGGGTCTCCTATGTATTATTAACAGCAGCTCACGCTTGTGCGACTTGACGCAGGTTTCGGTCCATATTTACGCTCGCTTGACACAGACCTACGGATAGCTCTCTGGCTCGTAGTCATAAGATGAGAGACATGGGTTGAAAGCAAAAAAAGGAACATATGAAACAAGGAATTATCTCTCTCGGTTAAGCTGTCACATCGCCAGTGTGGCCCGTGTCAGATAAGTGAAGCTAAAAAAGGGTTTTCCACTGGGCTCGTAGCCCCAAGGACAACGATCAGGAGGCGAGACTGACTGGGACGATCGAGTGCTGTTGGACGGGTTGGATGGCTTTGCCACAGGGTAGGGGAATAATGATGTTTAATAAACCTAAGCAAGATGAGCAGTGAATGCGACTGGATGGATATCATGCCTTGACTACAAAAGACTTCTTATCCGCAGATAAACTGCAGCGAGCCAGAATAAGGCCTCGTCCGATGGAGAATAGTGTTTTTTAATCCGGTCAGAAAGCAAAGCAGCGACGAGCCACGGCATAAAGGGTGAGCTGTCGAAACGATTAAAGGAAACGTTTATGTAGGCTATGTTATTATCGGCAAATAATCAAAATGTTGCAATCGGTAATGTAGCTTATTGCTGTGGAAATGGCTTTAATAAAATGTCATCGACCTGCTGTATGTTGACGTTTAATGTACAACACACAGTCCCTCAGTAATTCTTCTCTCTCTTTTTTTTGTTCAACAGGAATCTTTATTCAGAATTAAGGGGATTTATGGGATCACAAGGTAATATTTCCCCCCGAAATGTGTATGGTTGTTTTATGTGACTGTCAGTCTGGTATGATATTTACAATGAACCACTGTATTTGATGGGGTGCAGCAGTCTCCTTTGTTTACAGTCTGCATTTCAGAACAGCTGATACGTCCTCAGCTCAGCAATGCCGCGATACTGCCTGTTGTGTAGGTTTGACGTGCTGCTGCGGCCACTCGCTGCTGCGACTAGCTCAAACAACAGGATTGTTCACAAGACGAGCAGAAATATATAACGAACATACATAGTTTTGACTTAGTTTGACATTATTCAACTACGACTTTAAACAAGAAACCAATTAAAACTGCTCTCAGTCTCGCTTGTGTCATTCAGTGTTTTTGCTTTGCAGCGCTGCCAGCTCATATATAGGCCTTACTCGCACAGGAGCATAATAATACAGGCAGAATTTAAAACACTTTTGTTCCAATTGGTTCATATATCTAAACAACAATAACATCGGTGTGTTGCAAGATGCTAAAGTATCACAAACCTTTTTTCTTTCGTAGAATATTATCAGTATGAAAAAGAATATAGGCTACTGTATCAGTTTGTCCAGGTACAACTTCTAGTGAATTTGGATTCAAGTACAAATCACACCTGCATGAATGATACTGCTCTCAGACCTGTGTAACTGTAATGTGCTGATGTCTCCTGTGTGCATTTCTGTGCAGTTTCATCTGATGAAATGAGTGTGCGTGCCGGCCAGGGTAGTGATGAGGTGCTGGTGTCACAGGCAGTGTGGGATTACCTGGTTGCAGCCGGGCGTCCCTGGCTGATTGACTTCCAGGACAAGCAGGGGATGAGCGTTGGTATCATTAGGCGAGGAGAGAGGGGGGGCTGCTGTGCTGTGAGGCTGCAGCCGATGGAAGGCTCCCGGAGAGCTGGGCTGATGGATGGATCCATCTCCAATGAGACCCGCAAAGCCTTCATTGACTTATGCCGCTGTGCCCGCAAAGAGATGAGCAAACTGGAGGGTGGTCCCAAGAGGAAGCGGACTCTGCTACCTTGTGTCGGTGTCCTGGAACCAAATGGAGAGGGGAGCCTGCTCCCGCCGCCACCTCCCCAGCCTCGGCGCTCCCAGAGGCAGCAGCAGAGGTTCAGGAAGCCTGCTGATGAAGAGGCCTGCATGATGCTTCATGAAGCAGCTCAGAGGAAGGAAATGGAGCCTGGCATGGCCTCCCACACTGAGGCTGAGGACAACACCTCCTGCTCCATCTGCATGGGGGACATGGTGGAGAAGACGACCCTGGAAAGATGTGGTCACTCTTTTTGTCGGTCTTGCTTGGATCAAGCTTTCAAAGTGAAGAGGGCATGCCCCGTGTGTCGGCTAGTGTATGGCCAGTTGATTGGAAACCAGCCTGCCAGTGGTAGCATGATAGTAGAGAGAGACCCAGACTTGGAGCTGCCTGGGCATGAAGGCTATGGTTGCATCTGCATCATTTACAGCTTCCCTCCTGGACTACAGGCAGTAAGTAGACCAAGGGCAAGTGGAAATGAAGACCTTCAGTTCATTATTATACCTTCTCTATTAGAGTAAGCGACTAGAATAGAGTTCACACAATAGTCATATCTTCTTTACTACAAACATGGTGTATAATGAGACACTTTGTTCATAACTTTGTTTGATAGACGTAGTTATACAATACTGTTAAAATATTACATTGACGATGAACCAAAGCTACTTTACAAACTAACTAGTTTAGCCTAGACATTGTTTTATTTTGATTTATGTATTTGTTTTCCTGTAGAAGTTCATCCAGTTTTCTTGCAAATTTTCTGTTTTCCTTTTTTTTTGCTGATACCAATTTGTCCAGTTAAGCAAAAGCAACTATTTTTTTTTAAATGCTTCAGTGAATATTTTATCTTCGGTTTCATGATTAAATTATTATGGATTCTTCAAATCAAGGTGAAATGTAAAACAACATAATTTGTATTATTACACTCAGCATTACATTAAAAATCTTAGCTCAAATATATATAATATGAAATATAGAGTACAATTAAAGGATCAGCTTTAGCTAATTATGTAGAACAAAATAATGCTCTGAATTATTTTATTTTATTTTATTTTTTACAATTAACCTTGGGATCAACATCTAAGAATGTATGTTTTTGATCTGTGTTAGGAAAACATGTTTTTTTCCAAAGGCTTTTAGCATCACTACAACCTGATCTTGTTTTCTATGTTTGTTCTAATAGCCAGAACACCCAAACCCAGGTGTGCGGTACCCAGGGACAGACCGCGTGGCCTACCTCCCAGACAGCCCAGAAGGAAACCGTGTGCTGGGCCTATTACGTCGGGCCTTCGAACAGCGCCTTATCTTCACCATCGGTACCTCCATGACCACAGGCATGCATAATGTCATTACCTGGAATGACATTCACCACAAGACCTCGATATGGGGAGGCCCACGCTGGTATGTACTGTAGTTACTCTTTGTTACACAGTAGGCTAGTGGCAATAGCATTTAATTTTAATAACCCCACAATTCCACAGACATAGCTGTGTTATGGTGTCTGAGAAAAGGCCAGTGCATGAATAGATTTAATTCACAGATATAATGTGAAGCTCAAGGCTGAGATTTACACTGATGCACTGACGCCCCGTTTGTTTTTCCTGACAGCTTTGGCTACCCAGACCCTACTTACCTGGTGCGAGTGACAGAGGAGCTCCGAGAGAAAGGCATCACGGCAGACTGACGGCGTGAAATTTCCGGACTATTCCGGAACTTTCTATAGCTTCTGTCTGTCTTCCTTGTATCGGACAATCACTAGGCTGAGGGTTCTGTGCCGACGGTGTCCAGCCCTAAAAGGACAGCTGAAGACGACTCCCTCGACAGACACCAGTCTACTGCTGTGGCAGAGCCTACCACACTACACTTTGTCCTTCTTCTGTTCATCTGTTTTTCTTGGGAGTTTGACCTATCCCAGTGCTTGGTGTGGAAGAAAATAATTTTGAGTGTAGTGCATTCTTCTATAACACAATCCTCTACCTGTCACTGTTGGCAATAGGACCCGATATCTGATGCACTCATTTATAAATCATGGTGTGTTGAAGTTTGAGGTACTTATATATTATTTAGTTAATATAAGTTCGAAATGTAAAGAAAAAGGACAATTATTAATTATGTTCTATTAATGTTTGTTTCTATGCTGGGGAACAGTTTCTTTGTTACAAGCACACATTCTTTTGTCCCCCCCAGTAGTGTTTGTTAAGTAAGTCTCTTATTTGATTGTTACTAATTACCTGTTGTAAGGTTGGTACTTGGATTATGTGGCAGAAGAGCACTGCTTCAGTAGAAAGAAATAGTTATCTAAAGTTATTGCAATCTAATGCACTCACAGGCACTTTGGTATTGGAGTCAGTTTTCAGTGAAGTAGGAGTATGGTGTTTACCTCCTCTTGGCGGGAGAGTGCTCGGGGAAACACAAGTCTGTAAGGCCACAAGCTGTTTAGCTGGATGGCTACAAGTTGATGTCAATTGCTTGGAGCTCTACATATTCCTCATTTTTCATCATTTTTTACTTGATTAGGAAGAATGTTATTAGATGTCTCCATGGCAGCACCTTTTGTTGTATGTCTTAACCCTCCACAGGCTCCCTGCTATTACTCAAGCCCGTTATTCCAAGATGTCTCCCAGGTTTTGAGCCTCGTCAGTTCAGTTGTTAGTAGTACAGTGTGCTCGTTTCTAATGACCAGATTTATGACGATGTCAAATGCAAAGGGCATACAGACTTAACCAAATCAAAGGCACAAAACCTCTTTAATTATCTATGCCACTGTCCCTGTAAAAATGGCAGATTTGCCTGATAATTGTCTCATTTAAAATGAGCTAACTGCTGTAAATTTGTCTAAATAGGCTAGATTATGATGATAGAGTTAAAACCTGACTCAAGAAAATTTCACAGAAACTAATATTGCTGTTCATTTGAGTTTTGGAAATTTGATCTAATTTTATTGTGCCTTTCCTATATTCAATTTTGATACAAATCAAGCATGATGTTAACTAATGAATGATAAGCAGTTCAGGCGTGTTTAGGTGTTATTTGGTTAACAGCATTATGTTTGTAGCTATATTATCTGGCTTTCAGTAAAACTATCATACGGTTCATGAGAATATATAGTATACACTGATGTGTATATGATTTAAGTTCTCATTTGTATACATTATGGTAGTCCAAAAGCTTAAAAAAAACCCACAAATGGTAAGTATGTGTGAAAGTGCTTGCTAAGTGCAGTAACATGCTTGACTATTTACAAAACCTATAATTAATTTGATTAGTCAGCTGGTCAGAAGATGTTTGACCCATACATAAAATAACCTGTCCTCTTTTTCACAATTTCTTTCTTTTTTTAAGGGACCAACTCAAATTTTCTTGTGACACAGGATTGTAGTTTATTAAAGCTACCGTGCAAACATTTCTATGCAGTAAGTTACATTATCAAGAAGGGGCCAGAAAACTGAATTGTTAAAGGGATTGCACATTGCAAATTTGATTGTTGAAGAAAAGTTGGAGTTTTGCTTTTTCTAATTGTGTTTATTTGTATTTTATGAGTCTGTTGATATTCAAAATAATTGCTTTACATTTTAATACTTGAATAAAAAGGTTACGTTATAGGTTGCTGGTTGTTTGAATCGTATGACATTTACAAAGAAACCTATAAGGTTGTCAATGTATATTCTTACCAACATGTGCTATCTATTGGACAAATGTGACAGGAGGTATCCATTGTATTTATCAATCTGGCACAAGAGCAGACTTTTCCATTCACATACAGTACTTTTTAAGATAATTCATTATTATTGGTTATTATTAATGATTTCATAACAGATGGCTGATGCCTGGCCATTTAAACAAACAGCTGTTTGGTTGGGTTTTGTTCTGTTGGTTCTGTTTCACCTGGTGGTGTTACCTCAAAGAATTCCCCACTGCGAGTGCGTCACCATGTGACTTGGAAAAAGTGGATCTGGATTAAAAAATCACACCCAGTGTGAAGTGGGCGGTGTGTGGTCATCACAACATGACTCACTTTAAAAAAAGGATGGATGACTTTTTTAAAAGTCCATACTGCTATTCATAGGGCTTCACATGTGTCATGTGTTTCGCTAGCCAATCACAGTCCTGAATTTGCAAAGTCAGCCAATCACATTACAGTTAGTGGTGATGACACTAGCTGTAATGTGATTGGCTGATATGAAAAAAGTATCGATTTGCATTAACAATGGAAGGGTTAGGGGGTACACAAATTTTTTGGTCGGTGTCCAAAACTCACTTATAGGGGGCGGCTACACCGCACCAAAAACACTTGTACACACAAATCCCCACTCGTCCAGGTGCCCAGTTATATCCACCCCTAAGTGCCCACTCGTTTTGGTGCCCAGTTGTCTTGGTGCCCACCTCTCCAGGTGCCCAGTTATCTCCACCCCTAAGTGCCCAGCCACTTGTCCAGGTTCCCACATGTCCCTAGTAGTGCCCAGATGGTTTTGGTGCCCAGTTGTCCTGGTGCCCAGTCATCCCAAAAATCTGGTGCCCAGATGTCCCTGTGCCCACCTGTCTTGTATTCTGCCAGAGACTCATACTACATACTCCGGTACAGAAGGTGGCGGTATGCAACTAAAACGCAATGGTTGCAGACTAGTGCGCCATAAAAGAAGAAGAATCCACGCCAAGGATTCTGGTAGTTGCAGGCAGAGTCATAGATATTTCACAACAGACAACAAGCCTGGAATAACCTTCCTCACAGTAAGTTATTCGTTACAATATATCACCATCTATTCTAAATTAATACGGTAATGTAATAACGCTAAGGAATTCAAGCAAGTTTGATATAATCTCCTATTAAATAGCGAAAACAAAGAATTTGTGAACCGTTATTATGTGGTCATCGGTTGTTGTGCGTTCCTACCGGGGGCTAACGTAGGTCTAGTGACATGATAGCCCCGAAACATGACTGTCACATCATGACAGTCATGGATGAACTTCAACCTGGTGTTTGCACTTTCTCCGTTTACGCCTCGTACATCTACATTAACGTTCAGATCTCAAATATAAAGTTCTGACCCCATGGCTACGGATGTTACAATTATGTACGGGCCATCAGAAGTACCCGTATCTTCCGTATTGTTCAATACAAATCATTGTAATCCGATTGGTGGCCATTTTCTCCGTATTTCCTCCATATGCTTTCAACTATTTGAGCCTATCGGTTGGACGGTGTACTGCACTCTGATACATTATAACTCTGGAAAAATGGCCACCGATCGGATTAAAATGCTTTTTATTGAACAATACGGAAGATACGGGTACTTCTGAGACTCCGAACAGACTTATAACATCACTGGCCATGGGGTAAGCACTTTATATTTGAAATCTGAACGTTTATGTAGATGTACGGGTCGTAAATGGAGAACGAGCAAAAAACAGGTTGAAGTTCATCCATAACGGTCGTGACAGACGACCGTCATGTGATCCATGGCTAGTGACTGACATGACAACAGTGTTTCCAAATGTCAAATGCTGCAACATACAGACCCGTTAGGTGCAGACAGACCGCGTCATGTCGTCTGCCAACATTGGTTCTTTTGCTCAATAATCTGCTAACATTATAGGTCTTCGTCGTTTAAAAAAAATAAATGATACAATAATTATCTGTACGTATGTCACATTGATTGTCCTTGAGGCTGACTGACTCTAAGATGAAACTAAACTTTGCCAAGTAACTCAACGTTGGCCATGATGACCTCATTTTGCTAAGACAACTCCAGTTACTCTTCCAGACATTTCAGGCGTTGACACTAGCTAGCAAGCAAACGAGCAAGAAGGCACATTGGCCCCATCCTTTTTACTGCAGTGGTTCTCAACCTGTGGGTCTGGGTCGGGACCCCCACATGATTTTGGGGGGATCCCCAGGACCCCAGGTGACAGTGAAGTGACAATTTAAGGACATTTTAATTAAAACAGCTTTTTAGGCCGTGTTTTCCTTTAGAATAATATAAAGATATTAATTTAAAGAGAGCTGCTAAGTGTTTTTAATTATTCTGCTGAAAACCTATTGTGTTTTAGTTTCCTTAAAAATATTAAATAAATAGGCTATTGTCAGCAGGCACAGCTAAACATGGAAGGTTGCACTAGTGTTAGAAACAGAAATAATATATTTGCCATGTACAATACATACAGTAATAGAAGTTGTCAGACCAGCCATATAACACAGTGATTGGGTTAACGTGATCTCTTATATACCGCTGGAATTTATCAATTTACTGGAAGGTCTAGTTTAAGCATTCAGCCACTTTGTGTATAAGGCAGCATGACATAACAGTATATGTTTCCACTGTAGAAAATGGGTGATGGCACTTTACCAGTATATGATGAGGCTTTATACTGACTTGGATGAACGTGGTTGCATTTATGATAGACACAACTCATTGATCTAATGTGCCATTGTGTTCCAACACTTGTGGAGACGTAGCTAGTTCATAGAATGTTTTGGGATGTTTTTTCTTTATTTATTTCTTTTTTTGTTCACAGATATGCCAGGGGAAGCCACAGAGACTGTCCCTGCTGTGGAGCAGGAACTTCAGCAGCCTCATGATGATTCAGGTTGGTCAGCTTTTCTCTCAAACTTGCAGGCTATGGGAAATGTATAAATCATCTTTGTGTGTTCATTTAAGCTGGACATTTTGAAAAGGTTACATTAGTTTGAAAATAGACCACAGATTACATTCATATCAGAGTTGATATGAGATGGTTCTTTGCATCCCAGCTGAAACCTTGTCTTTTCCTCAGCCTCTCATCTTGAGGTCTTCTCCTCCACTGCTCCTTGCCCCACTACCACTAGACACCCTATTCCTACCAGAAACAATGACACTAAATATGAGACTGAGCTATTGTATGCGCCTGCATCTGCCTCACCTAAAGCTGTACCAGTGGCCAACCAGCACTGTTCTCCATCACCAAACTCCTGTACCTCATATCCCAAGTGTTTTCCCTCCCTTCTACTTTCCACTCCTCCCTCCACGCCTCCAGCTATCCCCACCTTTTGCTCCCCTCCTGGCCATGGACACCAGGCCAACCATCAACCAAAGGTAATAAAAGTCGGAGAGACCAATGGCTCACAGGTTGCCACTAACTTACTGCAATCTACTAAACCCTCACGTGTGCCAGGCATGGCCAACACACCCCTCCTTGCTGAATCTAACACCACTGCTCCAGCTACTGTCCCTTCAAATCCTGTCCTTTCTGATACCGCCAGTGTTGCTCCACGCATTCACAAACCACCCACCATTCCTATGCTGTCCTCTCTGTCCTCTGCCATGTATATTTCACAGTCCACAGTGAACATTACTGCCTCTCAGACAGCTGAAGAAGCTGCCCTTTCTCTCCCAGACTCAGTTGTTGTTCCACCTGCTCCATCAACAGCCTCTGAGGCTGTTCATACGGAGGATTCCGCCTATCAGCCTGTCCAACCTGTCTCCTCTCCTGTGCATCTGGTCCAAGTCGTACCACCTGGAAGTTCTCCCAGAGTTACACCAGTTAGAGCCTCTCCCGTAGCCTTTAAAGTCACCTGTCAACCTGCTGCTCCAGCGCCAATGTCATTTTCTACTGCTTTAGCCTTCCAGCCCAATAAAAGAGTCACTAGAAGTCAAGCACCAGTGGAGCTGAGAGATGGGACAGCGTACAATCCTTTCGGGCCCTCCGTTGATGATTCCCAGCATCACTCTGACACTAGGGTTGAAGAGGCATCTGTTGATAATGAGCTGGCTGAAAAGCAAGAGAGTGTTTTGGCTACCACTACTGCAGTTTCCTATGTAGCTTTCGCTACTGCAATTGTGTCCAGCACCATTGAGGCAGTTTCCCCAACTCGATACCTTTCTCCAGAAGCCTCTCCACCTGATGCAGAAAAGTACTCAGTCTCTGACCCAGCTAGTTTGGAAGTTGTTGCCTTTCACCAGTCTGCTCCAGGGGGTTCTCCTCTTTCATCTCCTGAAGAGATTTATGATCTGGCTAAGCTGATTCCACCACAAGAGCAAGAAGCACCAGTGGAGCTGGTGGATGGGACAGCAAGCAATCCTTCAGGGCCTTCCGTTGATGATGCTCAGCAACACCCTGACACCAGGGTTGACCACACCGTTAATGAGGCATCTGTTGATAATGAGCTGGCTGAAAAGCAAGAGAGTGGGGATGTTTTGGCTACCACTACTGCAGTCTTCCCTCTAGCCTTAGCTAATGCAATTGTGTCCAGTGCCACTGAGGCAGTTTCCACAACCAGATCTCAAACTGATGCACAGAAGTCCTCAGTCTCTGCCCCTGCTAATTTGGAAGTTGCTGTCTCTCCCCAATCTGCTCCTCTTTCATCCCCTGAAGAGATTGACGATCTGCCTCGGCTGATTCCACCACAGGAGTGCGTTGACTCTTTTATGGACCCTCAAGCTCCTGTGGTGGTGGGCCTCCAAAAGGCCCCATCATCACCCAGCCCTGCTCCTTCTGTAACCCCTTTCTTCCTCACTGAGCCCCCTCCAGAACAAGATAACACAATGGAACCAGTCATCCAGACAAATAAGGGTATCTTTTTTTTAAATCAGTGCAGTGCCTGTGTTGCATGGCATTAGCCTACAGTGTATGATGTGGAACTAACCTGTAACCACCACATGGAAAGCTCATACTAAGTCTTCTACTTAAATTAGGGCCGCAACTATCGATTCTTTTCTCAATGATTATTCTATCAATTGTTTTATCTTTTATATGTCAATGAATCAACCCGGAAACATGAATGGATTTTTTTATAGAATCAGAATCAGAACTAAATCCATTAGTCTGATTAACCACTTATGCGTTATTTGACACTTTGTCGTACAATGGTGTCACCCAAAAATAGCGGATCTACTGTACAAGCTCACAACACGTTACAGTGCAATAGACCCCTTAACAGACAACGTCACACTGATAAGAACCAGTATGCGTGCAACCAGTATGCGCGCAATGAAACCCATTCTATCAGGTCTCGCTAGGACGCACCTCACTAGCCAACACACAAGAGGGGGTTGGGGTGCACCCCGAAACAACAGGTTGGGAATTGATTGCGTGAAACAATCACCTGTGCGTCCAGTCTCAATGTTATAAACAAATAATTGGTCTATGCTTTGTGAGCTTGTAGATCAATTATTTGCTATTTAAAAAAACTAATTTTTTAAAAAGCGAAATGTAATTTTGCCGAAAATACATTATTTTGTACTAAAATGGATTATCGATTAGTTAGATCAACTGTTGCACCTCTAATTTCTATATTAATAATTTGCATGTTTGAGGCTTTGAATACATGTTAAAACTATGGAAATCACATTTTTAGCTTAATAAAAATTTGAATAATAAGACTAAAGGTCCTTACACACCGGGGCGATTTTTTTCGTGCGAATAATGCGTTTTTTTTTTAAACCTTATAAAGTCAATGGCTCCGTACATGGAGCGAAAAAGCGAAGCGAAAAAGCGTCTTTTAATTATTCGGAACGAGTCCGAATTTTGCGTATATTAGCTATATTCGCCGGTATGTAAGGACCTTAAGACTACACAGGATGGTGTGATGCTAACAGCGGATGACCAACCAACCGGAAAGTTGAATGACACTCGTTTCTACTGTATACATCCCCAAGATGTATAGCCTAAATGCCCTTGTGTGAAAGTATATTGATATGCGTGTGTTAAGTTGTATTTGTGTGAATTGTTTGACAGTGGTCTTGTACAGACATTTTCTTGTGAAAAGTATTTTATTTTGTCTTTATTTTGCCTGCATTGTGTTTTCACATCAATGCAGGATTTATAATTCTTTTAGCCTTTACTATTAATTTACCAGTAATATAATCTTAACATTTTGGTTTACATGGGGCTATATCCTGAATGCTGGTTACAGTGATTATCTATCCTAACTGATTCAGTGCAGTGCGTTTTGTGTGCAGTTCCTGATGTATTTCTGTAACCAGTGAATGGATCTGTCTTTCAAAGTGATGCTTGATTGAAGCAGATTATCACGTGACTTTTTCAGTTGCTCTACAAATGTCTTTGGCACACTGTACTGTATATCTCATTAATTGAATGCGCAATGATGATTTGTAGGGTCAGATACTAATTCGGAGAGCGATGAGTCTGTACCAGAGTTGGAGGAGCCAGAAGAAGGCCAGGAACCAACACAGCAGGCAAAGGTATGTCCAGTAAAGACCTCAGGCACTTCATCACAATGACAACACGGTTAAAATTTATAAAGGTTTTTATAAATCGATGGACAAAATACTTTAAATCATGTCACTTTGTCCTCCTCAGCTTGCTGCAGCGGCAGAGATTGATGAGGAGCCAGTCAGCAAAGCGAAACAAAGCAGAAGCGAGAAGAAAGCAAGGAAGGTCCGCTACTAGTATTTGAGTTCATCTGTGATTTCCCTCAATCAGTGTCTGCAGGAAATTCAAGTGATTTTGTGTTGTCATATCTGTCTTTAGGCTATGTCTAAGCTGGGCCTCCGCCAGGTGACAGGAGTGACAAGGGTCACCATTCGCAAATCCAAGAACATTCTCTTTGTCATACCCAAACCAGATGTCTACAAGAGCCCAGCGTCGGACACATACATTGTATTTGGAGAAGCCAAGGTAACAACCATTTTCACTGCCGACTAGTTGTTAATGAATACCATATGGTAATACCATTATTTGAAAAATGTATGATGGTCCTAATTTTATGGGTGAATATGTCTTGTCCCAGATTGAGGACCTTTCTCAACAAGCCCAGCTAGCAGCCGCAGAGAAGTTCAAGATGCAAGGAGATGCTGTATCAAATATCCAGGAAAACACACATACACCCATTGTGCAAGAGGAGAGTGAAGAAGAAGAGGTAACTTTTTTTCCTTATTGCTTTATTATTAAATGTAGATCAGTTATCTTCATTCACTTCATCATTACACATTTCATGGATGAAATGTTGACCTTCCTGAACCGTTAGCGATGGCAAGTCTCTACATGCTGAATATGGGAGTTTTAGGTCACTTGATCTCATCGGTTAACCATGTTCCAATATCCTTACCTTAACCAGGGGTTAGGGTTAACCCTAACCAGAGGGTAACCCTTAGGGTAACCCTAACCAGATTTGGCAATTATTGGGCTCCAAGCTAAGCTCAACTTTAAGCCCTCCCAACCCACCATTCCGTTAAAATTTAAAGTTGCATCGCTTAAAAATAATCTCCTCGATGACGTAGAGGAAAAACACATTTGTTGCGTAGCATACCCCATAATTTTAGATAGGCTTGGGCTATATTTGGTGGTCAATACATATTATGAGTATTGTTGTAGCCTACCTTTTTTCTAAAATTGTAAGTGTGAGAGGAGTTATGTTAAGAAATTTAAACAAAGCACCAGTCCTCCTCTGTGTCTGACTGACGTCTCTCTCTCTCTCCCTTGCTTGATCATTCGCTCATTCGCGCACTAAACGAATGAAATGCAGACACTTGCGGGAGACGGTGATTGAAACGTATGGTTTAAGGTTACAATGTTATAATACATTTAACATTCTGATTATTATTACACACACCAGCGTACTCCCCAGTCCCCATAGCAATTATATTAAACAAATGTTGTTCGAGCAACCAGCAGGGCGGGCCCCCCTTTGCCTCGGAGCACTGGTTCGCTAAATACGCCCCTGACCTTAACCTGTTCTTAAACTTAACCATCTATGATTTAATGCCTAAACACAGCCATTTTAACATTACTAGAGGCTTGTGCCGCTCATATCTCTAGAGTACATCTACGTCACACCGCCAATCCGACCGATATGTCTGAGTCATAGTGTCAGGGGCTTTGTCAGAGTACCCTTTGTACCCGTCTATCTGAGTCCCTTTTGTGCCCATATATGGAGACCTCTGTATCTGTCTATCTCCCCATGTCTCTTTTATTCCCATATATGGAGATCTCTGTATCTGGCAGTCCTTGTCCATTCTATGCCCATTTATGGAGGTCCCTGATGTCATCAGTATATGCCCATATATTGGCATGCCAAAAGTAGGACGGTCCTAAATATGCACATGACCATATATGGGCATAGCCGTTGGATCTGTGGCTCTGGACAACCGGATCTCCATATATGCCTATATATGTGCGTATGGGGTTTGTTTATGGTCATGTCTGAGTCATAGTGACGTGGCCGTGGTCCTGCCTATATATGGGCGTATCCAGTTTTGTTTATGGTTATGTCTGACTCATAGGGTGCGTTCGGAAATATAGCACTGAGCGCACTGGCCAATGCAAACTAATAGGCGAGTGCGCTCCCGGTAAGCATTTCCGAACGCACCCATAGTGAGCTGTGCCCTGCCCACCCACAATTTTAATATAGGATACATGAACTTACAGTAAGTCGGCTCTGCTTCGCTCTAGATATTCACGCAATACTTCTGCTTCCAGAGCCAAAGAAATGCATAAAAATTATTGCTTTTCTTACTTTGTAGGTTGATGAAGCTGGCGTGGAGGTAAAGGACATTGAGCTGGTGATGTCGCAAGCTAATGTGTCCAGGGCAAAGGCTGTTCGTGCTCTCAAAAACAACAATAACGACATTGTAAATGCCATAATGGTAAGAATATTAAAATTCTGTTTAGTTACGTGTGGTACTTGTTGCTTAAAATATACTAAAGTATTAACACTTTTTTTTAATGTTGTAATGGTTATATCAATGGTACCAATGATGGAGGTACTAAAATCCCTAATGGAATGTTTCTTCCTTTTATTACAGGAGTTGACCATGTAGATCATGCAGTATATAAAATGTCTCACCTTCATTTGCCTGGAGAAGATTGACATCAATTTAACAATTTCCAGCAGTGCAATTAAAATTTTGGCTGAATGAAATTGAATGTTTGTTCCTAATTTTGCTGTGTATGGTTCCTTTTGCTGCTATTACATTTATTTTCTGTACACATTTGCTTGGCTAATGAATGTGATAATCTTATTTAATGTCTCACTGGAAGTTGAATAAAAACAGCTCCAACACACATTATATCTGGAAATAATATTTCTTGCAAGTTTACTTTGTTTTGCATAGTCTGTATGAATGGACAATAATAAAATGTATTTCCAGTCATGTTCCTTGCTAGCTTGACTAACTACTGTGAACAGCATAAAATCTGTCAAAATGGTCACTGAACCTCAGAGACAGGTGCTGGGTATTGGTCACTCACAAGTTTCTCTCTCTCTCTCTCTCTCTCTCTCTCAGAGAGGATATGATGCATATCCAGATATGTTTGCTGTTATGACACATGACCAAATGCCGCAAGATGAATCCCCCAAAAAATCTTCCAAATTTGGGCTTTGAGACTTATGGGCTAGCTATAGTTTAATTGCCATGTTTCAAGTCCTCCGCAAGTGTCAATTTAGCAAGGAACATGCTTTTAGAATTGGTGAGCTTGTAGATCATCTAAGTGTAAAATAGGCTTAAAGTGGTTAAGATATTGCATAATCTTGATGGGGACCCCATCAACCCCACTTTGAGAACCACTGCTGTACATCCCAGTAGTCTGTGTGGAAATGTGATTCAAGCAGGATTCTTAATCCCAAAGAACGAAACAGAACAGAATGTGGGGTTCAGGTTTGGTTGTGGTGGAGTCTGATGGCTACTGGCACAAAGGACTAGTGTCCAAGTCACTTTGTGACTGCATGTGCTCCACATACCCACTAGAGGGGGTGAGAGGGGTTCACCAGGTTAGTGTCCGGCTCCGGCTTCCACCTCATTCTCCAGCGGTGGAAGAAGTTCTCTGATTAAATCAGAGTACTAATTAATTCATTTAATTAATTAATAACACATTTTGTTAATCAAGTAAAAGTACCAACATTACAATGTAGAAGTACTCAATTACAAGTAAGTCATACAAATATACTTTTTGAGTACTCAAATTAAAAGTATTAGTAAAGTAAGTTTTTATTTTTTTAAGTTAAAGTTTTTTAAGAAATTGTTCAAAAATAGCAGATCGGCTTTTTCCCACGACCTGACTGCAGATAAGGTGGATGGACAGAAAGATGGATGAAATGTCCCCCCCCCCTGCTAATTTGACCCCCCACTGGGATGGGCGTCCAACATTAAATAATGCTATGTTGTGTTGCGCCCCCTATAGACCCCTTAACAGACGGCGCGCAACGAAACCCATTATATCAGGTCTCGTTAGGACGCGTCTCACTAGCCAACACACACAAGAGGGGGTTGGGGTGTGCTGAAACCAGTGCACCCCGAAACAGGTTGGGAATTGATTGCGTGAAACAATCACCTGTGCGTCCAGGCTCAATGTTAGTAAACAAATAATTGGTCTATAAATAAGCGATTCGAAGAACTCAAGTCGGCTGCATGGTGTCTATTTGCCGCTCAGCGCTCGCCTACTGTATCCGGTGACACACACACACACACACACACACACACACACACACACACACACACACACACACACACACACACACAGTCGTTTCTGTATCCGCTCTAGCATTGATTGATTGATTGATGTACTTTATTTAGTAAGACATGAGAACAGTACATGGCAGTACATAACAGTACATGGAAGTACAAATTCGCAATACAAGGTCTACTAAACTGGATAGCTCAGTTAAGCACGTAGCTTGTTTAAGATGAGATCCCCATGCACACAAATCATGTTGACATATAAGAGACAGACAGATATACACACTACTATACAGAATGTCATACAATCAGTTTACAGGTTACTGGTATGAAGTATGAAGGGTGAAAAATATGTACAAAAAAGAAAGAGAGGGGGGGGGGGGGGGGGTAGGTTAGGTTAGGACATGGGGTAGGTTAGGACTTGGACAGGGGCCATTTTTGAATTGCAGCCTCCTGAAGGTGTATCTTTAGGGCATTTTTGAAAGTAAGTAGGGTTTTACACTCCTTTACTCCTTTTGGTAGGGCATTCCACATTTTAGATGAATAGCATGAGAAAGAGTTCATTCCCTTTGTTGTGCCAAATCTGGGTTGAACATGGTTTGTGGAGCTGCCTCTGGTGTTATGATCATGGACTTGATTAACATTTTGGAAGTATTTTGACAAATACAGGGGGATCCCAATGTTGTGGTGTATCTTAAAGACCAGGCCCATAGCAAGTTGCTGTACTCTGTCCTCAACCCTAAGCCATCCAAGCCTAGCAAAATGGGCATGGGTTAGATGGGCTTTGTAATTGAGGCCAAGAAGTAGCCTTACAAGTTTGTTTTGGGATGTTTGGAGCCTTGTTTTTAGGGCCTTGGAGGTGTTGTGATACCACGAAGTGCATGCATAATCATAATGACCTTGTATGAGGGCCCCTACAAGAATCTTCAGAGTATTCTTACTGACTTTACGAACAAGCCTCCACATCCTCCGTGTTATTTTGTGGACCTTTTTGATCGTCTTTTCAGCGTTTTTGTCACCTGAGAGGTTTGCCTCCAAGATGGAACCCAGGTAGGTAATTTCCTCCTTTCTTGTGATAACATTTTCACCCACTTTGATCGTGAAACTCTCAGCCTTTCTAAGGTTAGGGTTGGACCCAAAGAGGATGGATTCAGTTTTACCCAGGTGTAATGAGAGTTTGTTGTCGGAGAGCCAGATGCAGATCTTGTTGAGTTCAGTGCTGAGAGTTTTCTCAACCTGCAGCCTGTCCCTGTCCGAGACCAGCAGAGCCGAGTCATCTGCGAACAGGAACAGTTTGCAGTCGCAAGCTGAGGACATATCATTCACATATATCAGGAACAGTAGTGGTCCTAGTATGCTTCCTTGAGGAACACCACAAGTCACTGGGAGGGGAGGGGACTGGGTGCCGTTTACTTCCACCACTTGCTCCCTCCCTTCCAGGTAGGATCTCATCCAGTTCACCGACGTGTCATCAAAGCCTATTGCTTTGAGCTTATTGATCATAATTGGGTGATTAACGGTGTCAAAAGCCTTCTGGAGGTCCAGCATGACCATGCCGCAATATTTGCCCTTGTCGACATCTTGTTTGATAGAGTCGTTCAAATAGAGAAGGCATGTGTCAGTGGAGTGGTTTGTTCTGAAACCAGATTGGAATTCGTAAATTAGATTTTTTTCGGCAAGGTACTTATCAACCTGTTCATAGACTATTTTTTCCATGACTTTCGAGATGGAGCTAAGAATAGAAATAGGGCGGTAGTTGCCAGGGTCTAATTGGTTTCCTTTTTTGTACAGAGGGGTCACTCTTGCTTTTTTGAAGTCGTTAGGGACCCGTCCCTGTATGATGGAGAGGTTTATTATGTGGGTAATGATTGGGGCAATGGAGGCGGCTGAGTCTTTTAGAAATTTAGCGGGGATGTTGTCGGGACCTGTGGCTCTGTGTTGTTGGAGTGCACTCAAGTTTTTAAACACCTCATCTGTTGACACAGGGGAGAGTTTAAAATCATCTTTGCGTACACCCTGTTTATCGTAAAATGAATCAACATACTCTCTACCATGACTCCCAGAGTGAGGGGGTAGTTTTTCAACTAACTCTGAGGCCACGGTCGTGAAGAATATGTTGAGGATTTTACTCACTTCCCGTTTGGATGAAATGAGAGTGTCATTCACCTTGAGGTTTATGTTTGTAAACCTGGTTTTCAATTTCTTGCTGCAGCCTAGTAGGTTGTTGAATAGCTTCCAGAGCTCACGTGGTTTGTTTTGATTTTCCTCAATTTTGCCATCGAGGTAGCTTTTTTCTGCTAACAACAGCATGCCATTAACCTTGTTTCTTAGCATGTTTTTCTCTTTTTTGAGTTTCGCTACGTGGGATTCGAGACCTTTATTGAAGCTTTTGGCAAGTTTGATCCTACTTTTATGATAGTCAGAACACTTTTTGTCTCTGACTTTCATGGTAGCAAGGATATCCGAATTCATCCATGGAACCGAGCGGGTTTTGACCCTGATGGTTTTCATGGGAGCCACACTGTCCAAATTTTGAATGAATTTGGTTTTGAAACCAAGCCAAGATTCGTCTACCTGTGTGCTGTTTAGTACGTCGGACCAATCCTGTTCCTCCAGTCTGTGATCTAAGTCCTCACTCTTGTAGTTTTTGAGGTCTCTGATCGTGACTGTTTGGTGGTAACCGGTCTTAGGTTTACGTTTCTTTCTGGTGCAGAAGATCATGTTATGATCAGATATGCCACAGGTAGAAACACCACTATTGAGGATTTTGTCCTTGTCCGTTGTTAGAATGAGATCTATGATAGTTTGAGTGGAAACACACAGCCTTGTGGGCTGAGTGATCAGCTGGTGGAGTGAGTGCCGATTACAAAACCCCCTGAATGACTTAAACACTGACGCTTCCTTACGGAGCATGTCAGTGTTAAAGTCACCAAGAAGTACTGTCTCCTCATTGTCCACTTTAGCTAAGCATTCATCAAGTCTATCATAGAAATCAGTCTGGTTAGGAGGTCTGTATATGGTACCGACTAGCACAGGTTTAGCATTTTCAAAAATGATCTCGACCCACACAGCTTCAATGTCTGCATCATTCAGGTCTTCACGAAGGATGCAGACATTGTCTTTATGTACATACATGCATACGCCGCCCCCGTTTCTGTTCCTATCTTTTCTGAAAAGTTTGTAGTTTTCAATCTCAATATCAGTATCATCTATCGTATGATCAAGTTTCGTTTCAGAGAAAGTTAAAATGTCAACCTTACCATCATAAAACATCTGCTTGATTTGTGTTACCTTGTCTCCTACAAGGGAATTCACATTGAGGTGTATCATGTGCAAGCCAACGCCAAACGATTTTTTCATTTGTTCAATGAAAAGATGACTGTCCACTGATAGTCCACAGAGAGGAGCAGTATCGGGGGGGGAGGGGGGTGTTGAGGTGTTAGCGTCCATCAAAGCCTCTGTTTCGCTGTGCGCGGCCATCTGTGGGGGTTGGGGGGGGGTGGGGGGTTGGGCATCGTCTGGTTCTCGGTGGTAAGCAACCAGCTGTGGGGCTTGGGGGATGGGGGGATGGGGGGTTGAGGGGGGCCTTCGTCTGTGTCCACGGGGGTCCATCCTGGTCCTTGTGCCGCCTGGAACCGCCAGAAGTGAGCTGTGTTCCGTCAGCAGAAATAACGGAGCAGAAATAAGACTTCCGGTTGACGATCTCTTCAGAATAAGAGTACCCTCTAGAGTAAAAAGAAACGATTGAAAACCATTGAAAAACGGTTCATTTGCACATTAAAACTATAAATTAAGCATTTAAACGAAGCTATACAACACATATTATGTTTCTGTGTAACAAAAACGTTTTTTAAAAGATAAAAAATGTATCTAAATGGATAAATGCTGTTCAAAGGAGTGCATAGCCTATACAAATTGGACACTGGACCGGAGACGGACACGTGTGCCAACACTTGTGACATACCCACGCATTCGGGGAGACTCCCTCTGCAACGCCACACTCTCCGCTAAGTGGCACAGGTGTAGAAAAAAGTGTGGCGGACCGTCCAGTGAGGTCAGAGGTCAGAAAAGTGCCGTTTACAGTGCATAGCCTATACAAATTGGACACTGGACCGGAGACGGACACGTGTGCCAACACTTGTGACATACTCACGCGTTCGGGGAGACCCCCTCTACAACGCCACACTCTCCGCTAAGCGGCACAGGTGTAAAAAAAAGTGTGGCGGACCGTCCAGTGAGGTCAGAGGTCAGAAAAGTGCCGTTTTCAGACAATAGTGGACACTGGACCGGAGACGGACACGTGTGCCAACACTTGTGACATACCCACGCATTCGGGGAGACTCCCTCTACAACGCCACACTCTCCGCTAAGCGGCACAGGTGTAGAAAAAAGTGTGGCGGACCGTCCAGTGAGGTCAGAGGTCAGAAAAGTGCCGTTTACAGTGCATAGCCTATACAAATTGGACACTGGACCGGACACGGACACGTGTGCCAACACTTGTGACATACTCACGCGTTCGGGGAGACCCCCTCTACAACGCCACACTCTCCGCTAAGCGGCACAGGTGTAAAAAAAAGTGTGGCGGACCGTCCAGTGAGGTCAGAGGTCAGAAAAGTGCCGTTTTCAGACAATGGTGGACACTGGACCGGAGACGGACACGTGTGCCAACACTTGTGACATACTCACGCGTTCGGGGAGACCCCCTCTACAACGCCACACTCTCCGCTAAGCGGCACAGGTGTAGAAAAAAGTGTGGCGGACCGTCCAGTGAGGTCAGAGGTCAGAAAAGGGCCGTTTACAGTGCATAGCCTATACAAATTGGACACTGGACCGGAGACGGACACGTGTGCCAACACTTGTGACATACTCACGCGTTCAGGGAGACCCCCTCTACAACGCCACACTCTCCGCTAAGCGGCACAGGTGTATTTGGAAAAGCGGCGGGCCGTCCAGTGAGGTCAGGGGTCAGAAAACAGCCATTTTCAGTGCATAGACTCCACAAATTGGACGCTGGACATGAGACAGCTATTTGCCATGGCACTTACTATTACTTACTTACAATTATAACAATCTGTTCTTGCTTACAATTGACCGCTGATTATTCAGGCTACAGTCACAATTTAACACAAAAAAAATGCAGATTAATATCACATACTGAGGTTACCTGTTGTTGTCTTGTGTCCAGTGCCCAATTTGTGAAGTCTATGCACTGAAAAAGGCCCTTTTCTGACCCCTGACCTCACTGGACGGCCCGCCACTTTTCCAAATACACCTGTCTGGCTTAGCGGAGAGTGTGGCGTTGTAGAGGGGGTCTCCCTGAACGTGTGCGTATGTCAAAAGTGCTGGCACCAACAGCCGTCTCCTGTCCAGTGTCCAGTATTGTCTGAAAATGGCACTAGATTTAGTCGACTAAAATCGTATTATATTTAGTCGACTAAAACTACACTAAAACAAACATTTCAGGTGAATAAAATATGACTAAAACTAAATTAAATGTTATTCAAAAGACTATGACTAAAACTAAACAAAGATTTGCTGTCAAAATTAACACTGCGTCACAGTGACATGACAACAACAGGTAACCTCAGTATGTGATATTAATCTGCATTTTTTTTTTTGTTAAATTGTGACTGTAGCCTGAATAATCAGCGGTCAATTGTAAGCAAGAACAGATTGTTATAATTGTAAGTAAGTAATAGTAAGTGTCATGGCAAATAGCTGTCTCATGTCCAGCGTCCAATTTGTGGAGTCTATGCACTGAAAATGGCTGTTTTCTGACCCCTGACCTCACTGGACGGCCCGCCGCTTTTCCAAATACACCTGTGCCGCTTAGCGGAGAGTGTGGCGTTGTAGAGGGGGTCTCCCTGAACGCGTGAGTATGTCACAAGTGTTGGCACACGTGTCCGTCTCCGGTCCAGTGTCCAATTTGTATAGGCTATGCACTGTAAACGGCCCTTTTCTGACCTCTGACCTCACTGGACGGTCCGCCACACTTTTTTCTACACCTGTGCCGCTTAGCGGAGAGTGTGGCGTTGTAGAGGGAGTCTCCCCGAATGCGTGGGTATGTCACAAGTGTTGGCACACGTGTCCGTGTCCGGTCCAGTGTCCAATTTGTATAGGCTATGGACTGTAAACGGCACTTTTCTGACCTCTGACCTCACTGGACGGTCCGCCACACTTTTTTTTACACCTGTGCCGCTTAGCGGAGAGTGTGGCGTTGTAGAGGGGGTCTCCCCGAACGCGTGAGTATGTCACAAGTGTTGGCACACGTGTCCGTCTCCGGTCCAGTGTCCAATTTGTATAGGCTATGCACTGTAAACGGCCCTTTTCTGACCTCTGACCTCACTGGACGGTCCGCCACACTTTTTTCTACACCTGTGCCGCTTAGCGGAGAGTGTGGCGTTGTAGAGGGAGTCTCCCCGAACGCGTGAGTATGTCACAAGTGTTGGCACACGTGTCCGTCTCCGGTCCAGTGTCCACTATTGTCTGAAAACGGCACTTTTCTGACCTCTGACCTCACTGGACGGCCCACCACACTTTTTTTTACACCTCTCCCGCTTAGCGGACAGTGTGGCGTTGTAGAGGGGGTCTCCCCGAACGCGTGTGTATGTCACAAGTGCTGGCATCGGCAGCCGTCTCCGGTCCAGTGTCCACTATTGTCTGAAAATGGCAGAAAAGGGCACTTTTCTGACCTCTGACCTCACTGGACGGCCCGCCACACTTTCTTTTACACCTCTCCCGCTTAGCGGAGAGTGTGGCGTTGTAGAGGGGGTCTCCCTGAACGCGTGCGTATGTCACACGTGCCCCCGCAAATAGCTGTCTCGTGTCCAGCGCCCAATTTGTGAAGTCTATATGCACTGAAAATTGACCTTTTCTGACCCCTGACCTCACTGGACGGCCCGCCACTTTTCCAAATACACCTCTTCCGCTTAGCGCCGAGTGTGGCGTTGTAGAGGGGGTCTCCCTGAACGTGTGCGTATGTCAAAAGTGCTAGCGCCAACAGCCGTCTCCTGTCCAGTGTCCAGTATTGTCTGAAAATGGCACTTTTCTTACCTCAGGCCGCACTGGGCGGCCTGCCACTTTCCTTTTTTTACAAATTATCTCTCAAATGTTCACCAGCATTCTGTACTGGTCTGTATCCATTTTCTATCAAGTTTATGGGCGCTCAGTTATGGAGAAGTACACACACACACACACACACACACACACACACACACACACACACACACACACACACACACACACACACACACACACACACAAACTACAAATTTACTAATATTTCTGTCCTCTATCTTTTTTATGCTGTGTTTCCATGTTGTATATATGTTGTTAAATAATATACATTTTTAATGATTTTTTTCTGATTACATTTGTATTTGTATTGTATTTTAGTTTTTAAATAGGTGAGATCAACTTTATAAACCCCAAATTCTTCTTTTTTTTTAATCTCACCTGCACTATCTACTATTATTATTATATTTATATTTTTATATTTTGTGGTCTCTTTTATCATTGTTTATTTGCTTCTGCAATAAACAATATTATATCATCATCATTTTCCAAGAGTGACCTGGCCTAGAGTCAGCATTATTACAACAATGGACAAACAATACAAAAACAATACATATATGTAATGTAACACACACAAATCAATATCCAGTTAAAGTGCAAAACAGTGCTAAGTGCACATTTAATGGGGGTCAATAGCCAATTTCAAACTGGAACAACTTAGAAGTGATCTAGTATAAGCCATTTAAAAAGACATACTGTACATCATAAATGTATTTTTTAAATACAATTGTGTCTTTTTTTTTTAAACTTGCCACTTAGAAGTGTTTTAGTATGAGCCATTTAAAAGGCATACATCATAAATGTATTTTTAAATTAGATTTGTGTCTTTTAAAAAACATAAAAAATTCACGATCTTATTTTGAAGGCAACCGGAACCCTTATTTCTGCTAGGTCGAAAACCGGAAGTCCAATTTCTGCTGACGGAACGGAGCTCCAGAAGTGTCCGTGGATAGGTTTCTTCCGTTGCGCAGCGTCTCTCCGTCGCGCGTCGTGGAGCGGCGAGTACAGCTGTGGTGTTGATGCAGTCCGAGGGTGCGTTGGCTTGTTGGGAACGAGAGCTAGCGGCGTGGGTTTGTTGTTGTTGTGCAACGTTGTCGCTGGCAACGATAGCAACGTTAGCAGCGTTAGCTTCGTTGGCCAAGTTTGCCTCTCTCGCCAGACGGGCAGAAGTTTGCCTGGTGGTAACTGGGCCTGGATTAACGTGGATATCACCCGACAGGAGAAGAAGAATGATGATTAAAAATCTTCGGTCCATGCGTTGATGCATTGGTAGCATTGGTTCAAAGTGGGGTCCGGGGACCCCCAGGGGTCCTTGAGGGAGTTCCAAGGGGTCCCCAGTTAAATTATAGTTGCAGTTAAGAACCAAATTGACCCTTGTGGGTCTGTAACTCTGAGAGTGTACAAATGGAACCAAATGGACCCTAACGGGTCCATTTGGTTCCATTTGTACACTCTCAGAGTTCAATTAACATTGATTTTACAATATAAATTGGGGTCCCAGAGATAGAAATGCCATTAGATGGGGGTCCGTAATGCATGTCAAACTGGGGGTCCTTGAAATTAAAATGGTAGCCGTAAAAAAAGTATTTATTGGCAAAATGCCTTATTGGCATATATTTTCAAATGGGGGTCCACGAACTAATAAGTGTCAATTTGGGGGTCCTTGGCACGAAAAAAGTTTGAGAACCACTGCTCCAGAGCCAGACCCGGATCAGCAACCTCGCAGAACAAACGGATCCCAGACCAGTGTAGTAGTTCTAGAATGATCTCCGCTGGGTGGCTGCTGGTTGGTGAGCGCTGGTACGTCACACCCACCACGAGAGCAAGGAAAGCACGCGATGTGACACCGGGCTCATCTGTTGGTGCACTTATTATTACTTACCAGTTTATGTCCGCAGTTTGTTTGTCCCTTCGTAATAATCTTTGTCGGTAAAAATAAATAAACAGGGAGCGTTGCGAGAGACAGACATTGTTGCCCGAAAGAGAGGAACACAAGGTGGTATATAAACTGAACAAGATGTAAGTGTGAGGTTTATACTTTGTTGTAGCTGAAGGCACAAGTGATATCATGGGTGTGTGATTGGGGATACATTAGCCGGCTATGCTAGCAGACATTAGCGTGCAGCCGTGCATGGTCTCTCTGCAACGAGACTTAGTACCGTGCCGTGCCGTGCGGCGGCATTTCTCCCTAATGAAGAGGAGTAAAAACAACATGCATGAACAAATGCGAGTCCTTCTTAAATAGTGGCCTTGTTGTTAGTTATCATTAGCTCAGTTGGCTAACGCTACTTGACCTATTAGTCGATACTTAGCTAGCTAACGCTAGCAGAGCTGCTACTATAGGGCAGCAAGCAGGAAAATGACGGTGTCATCGTTGTGTATGAATTGAAATGTGGACCAGATACAGCTGCTGTTCATTGGTCACATCACTGACATGACACCACATTCATATAGGCAGAAAGGCAAAGCCTGAAGCTTCAGCTGAACATTATGCAGGCCTGCATGGGCCACACACTAATCTCACCCATGACTGTCTGACACATGAGCGCAGGCAGGTTACTTCCTCCTTGACATGCACCATCATCACCAGTCAACATATAACAACATCCAGCATGGCAATTTACTATTTATTCCTAGCAGTGGTGGAAAAAGTACACACACCTTTTACTTAAGTAAAAGGTTCAATACTGCAATGTAGAAATACTCTTGTTACAAGTAAAAAGTCTGGAATTCAAAATTGACTTGAGTAAAAGTATTGGTACCAACATTTACTTAAAGTACCAAAAGTATAAAGTACTATATGCAGAATGTCCCATTTCACACGTTTTCAAATGTATAAAATAGCAGATCTACAAGCTCACAATGTATGTGTGAGCTTGTAGATATTTATGTATTTATATTTAGGCTATTTTCAAATAGCCTAAATGTATACAGAGCTTATGTGGTTAATGTATGTTTTGTAGTAATAATCAAAATCAATAAAGTAACCAGTAACTAAAGTTGTCAAATAATTGTTGTGGAGTAATTTGCCTGAGATGTAGTGGAGTAGAAGTAAAAGTACTGACAATTGGAAATACTCCAGTGAAGTAAAAAATACCTCGAAATTGAAATTAAGTGCAGTACTTGAGTAAAAGTAAATAAAAAACTTTTACTTTCGTATAGATATGCAAATGTCAAATTCGATAAAATACATCTATGATAGTCTTGATCCAAGGCTACCATTATGGAAAAGTTGCTTACACTACTTGAGGACCACTGTTGGTTTTTAATCAGGCAGAAGGGAGCCAGCTTCAGCATCATGATTTATACATTACTTCATCTGAGATGTATATCTCACAGCTCCCCCTGTATTTATGCAGTGGAAGTGGTTCACCACTGAAATGTCACTGCTCAGTGCTTTAGATAATGTTTAATGATTACTGATAATTTTTGATCAGAACGTAAACCAAAACACAAGTATGAAATTGAAATATAATGACATAAATAACTTTGCTGTAAGTGAGGTTAGAAAGAAGTAGTAATGGGTATGTATTAATGGTGTTTTCTTTGCATATAACCTACTCCCTCTTATCTTTTCCATCAGGCAGCCTGCAAGCGCTAAGTGGTACGACAGACGGGAGGCTGTCTTCATTGACTTCACCGTAGAGGACAGCAAAGATGTACAAGTAAAATTCGAAAAGTCTAAATTCACCTTCAGGTAAACCAACTTGACTAGGTTTACTCATCCATGGCAGGCAGCCTACTACTGAGTCCTTTCAATGACGTGTGATTACGAATCCCACCAACGTTATAGGATATAGACCCGCCTTACCGGTCTGATTGGCTCTCTGGCAGGCATAGTTTTACTGAGGTTAAGGTTAGGTTTAGGCATAGTTGCAAAAACGAGAACTGTCAATCACAGCAGGGTTTGCCTAGAACTGCGGTGGGATCCATAATAACGCTTCAATGACTAATGAGTTATTTCCCAGTTCCAACACCCTAGGTGTGTAGTACAGCACTGGTTCTCAAACAGTGGGTCGCGGACACATTTTTATGGGTCACAAGTAAATTTCCCTTAACATCTTGTTTTTAATTACTATTACTTCAAAACATAAATAAAAAAACAATACCTTTTTTTCATGAACTAAAAACAAATTTAAAAACAAATTCATGAATAAATAATACAAAATCAAAACTTCCATTAATTAGAAAACAAATGTTTAAGAAGTAGTGAGAATAACTGATCTACAAGCTTACAACACGTTGCATCGTACAAGCTCACAACGCGTCGCATCGCGACACGTGAGCTTGTAGAACTGCTGTTCTCACTAGCTTGGGTCCTGGGGAGACAATCAAATTTCTCTTTTGGGTCTCGAGTTAAAAGGTTTGGGACCAGTGTAGTACGGATGTTAAAATAATTTTGGCCCTGTTTTTTTTTTTTAAATCAATTGCTTTTCCTCCTTTCACATTTATATGTTTTACTTTTAAATAATATGTTCGAAATAAATAAATAAATGAAAAAATAAATAAAAACGAGTACAGCATATGAACCTACAACATGGGAAACTAACTTGCTTATTTGCCTGCACCAGTATTGAAGTTTGATGACTGTACTTCTTGCTTTAAATCTTAGTTGTGTTAGTGGGCCGGATAACATCAAACATCAGAATGCATTGGACCTTTTTGGAGAGATTGAACCCAAAGTAAGTTGAACCTGTGTCACAGTTGTGTTGATGCTCTTATTTTATTCACATGTATCTAAATCATATACCCTCCCCTTTCAAACAGGAATCCAAGCACAGACGTACTGACAGGTCTGTGTTGTGTTGTGTACGAAAAGCAGAGCCTGGGAAATCATGGCCACGGCTAACCAAAGATAAGGCAAAGGTGATCTTTATTGATAAAATATTTTATTATGAATCCACATTAGACAAAGTACTTCCAAATAAGCACTCGTATCAACTTAATTGTCAACAAAGTGGGTGAAATTATTTGCCATACAGTACAAGCTCCATCATTGCAGTTTCAAGAAAGGTGGAAAGAGATAAAGAAACGGAATAAAAACAGATCAGATATCAACATGACAGTGTGAAATATATACTTAACACATTCCATGCCAGAGTTTAATATCATAATGTACTCACCACTGCCAGAGGTTTATTGTTGTTTTTTTGTTTTTTCACCTCACCACAGACCTCGCTAAATACTTGATGATCGCGCGTTCAACTGCTTGTAGACACACAGGGTAGCTGTGTGAGTGGCCCAGAGAAGAAATTTTTAATCGGCGACATTCCATTTTGCAGTAGTCGCAGTTTCTAAAAAAAAAAACGTTTTAAACAGCGTTCAGCGCGGAGAAAAACAACACCGAGATAATGGCGATTTAGCGGAAGCTTTAGAGCGGCAGCGGATTGGTGTGCTACAATGAAATGTGTCACTGCGAGAGAGTGCTACAATGAAATGTGTCACTGCGAGAGAGAAAACCAAAAAAAAACGACGACTTCGCGTAGATCTACGCGACTGGCACGCTGCGCTGTTATTTAGGTTCGCGTAGATCTACGCGATTGGCATGCGATGTGTTAATGTGCGTGGTATATACATGAGGTGTGTGGTTAAAACAGCGTTACAAGTGTGTTTATTTACATGCACAGAATACTTATTCTCATCATTTATTATATCTCCTTATAGTCCAACTGGCTCAGTGTGGACTTTAACAATTGGAAAGACTGGGAAGATGACTCAGATGAGGACTTGTCAAGTTTTGACAAATTCTCAGAGGTAAGTACAGTACAGCACAGCATAGACATGTCTGCAGAAAGTACGGACCCATCCAGACAGTTTCTGAGTTGCCATTTCTCCTGTGTTTTTCCGCAGATGATGAACACCATGGGAGGGGATGATTTACCAGACCTGGATGGTGGAGATGATGAGGTACAGTATGATCTATTTTAAAGAGCTCTACTTTCACTATACAGTGCATTCAATTCATTTACAGCTCTACTTTCACTATATAGTGCATTCAATTCAATTACAGCTCTACTTTCACTATATAGTGCATTCAATTCAATTACATTTGATTATAGTGCTTAAGTACAAGTTGTCTCAAGACACTTAACATATAGAACAGAGGCCCGACATTGTCACCCCCTGCCAGAGCGATCTTTGTGATGGTGGCTGCCCATATATGGAGATCCATGATGTCATCAGTATATGTCCATATACGGGCATGCTGATATGCCCATATAAGGAGATCTCTGTATCTGTCATTCCTTGTCCATTTTATGCCCATATATGGAGATTCCTGATGTCATCAGTATATGTGCCCATATATGGAGCTGACTCGTGATTTGTTTATGGTTATGTTGTCATAGTGACGTGGCTGTGGTTTGTTTATGGCTGAGTCAGAATGATGTCGGAGGTCCGCCCGCCCGCCCTCCCATTAGCCAATTTTAATATAGGATAATAGTTCAGTAATACAATACATTGACCCAGGGGTGGTTCAATTAAATATAAAATAATCTATCTATGGAACTTTACGTAGTTTTCTTACTGTGTTTTTTTTTCATTTACAGCATGGGCCTGCAGACAGCGATGATGAAAGTAAGGACTGCTCTGTTTTGATAGATTTTCTATTGTATTTAAAATTTAGAATTGCTTCTATTTTCAAATTTAATTTGGCTGAGTTCTAATTTACGTTTCCCCCTTTTCTGCCAGAGATGCCAGACCTTGAGTAACTGAATTTTTGATGCCACCTGACCGAGTGAACAAAGTGAGTCACATTTCGAAGAGGGAGGCTAGAAATGAGGTGGCAATCATTTGGAGAAGGAGGCCTCCCCTCTGCACAGTTTCCAAAGCCAAACCTCTCCGAAGCAGGGAGTGACTGTTGGATACAGACGTGCACAGTGATCCTTAATGGTTTACGGTGCTGTCCTTTGCTGTTCTGTTCTGCATGGACAATTCCGTTGCAATGATATGTCATTGTCCTTTGAATTATGACTGGAATGGGTTGTGCTGATGTCTTACACCCTTTTTCCCTCTTTGTTATTTGCAATGTAAGATTACATATTGAACATTGTTATTTCTAATATAGAAAACTAGTTTCAAAATTCCTATTTTCAAAAAAGGTAGATTTTTTTTAATGAAAGATTCTCCCTTAATGTTTGTATTGTAAATTGCAGTTAATATTTTGCTTGTTAATTTATAATGCAGGAGATTCGCGTGAAATACATTTCTCAATGTATGTCAACAATGGCTGCAAATATTTAATGAGTTCATTTATTTTAAATATTTCAGCATTCTAAATAAATGAATATGCCTGTGTAATTTACAGCTTGTGTTGGGGTTATCGTGGAGTGACAAACCTCATCCAGTCACCTTTACAAAGGTGTGTTTGTTTCTTATGCCAGTGTACAGAACATATTCTGAGGCAAACATACTTTTGGCTAATTCAATATTTTTTGTTGTTCTTGCACATTGTAGCAAATACAAAAATAATTTTCTTCCATAAACAGAAATGTGTGCAGAAATCCTTACAGTATAGTATACCAATAGATTGATTGTTTTTACTGATGGTACAGGTAACTTTTATTTTTTCCCCCCATCAAGCAAATACACAACTGTGTTTTGCAAACTTGTTTCCATGTGTGGTTACTTTGTTAAAGCATTTTGATTTTGTCAAATGGTGCAGGAATTTTGGACACCATATTTCTAATAAACTGTTTCAGATCAGCTGAATATAGTTTTAGTTTTGAGACATTACTCATTGAGGCTTCACAAAAATTGGGAGAATGTTCTGGTTCTGTGTTGTGAATTATGATGATTCAATAAATAATCAGAATCTGATCACAATTTAGAAATAGTGCAGATTTTTACAGGTTTATTGTATACTTTAAAAAGACATTCCGGAAATGTTATTCTGGGAACACTATGTACTCTATATACCCCACAGCAGGTTTTTAAAAGACCAGTGGACACCTGAAATTACTTTCCGTATATTGATCTACATAGCAGGAAAACGGAGTCATGCTACAGGGCAACAGCATTTTGACCCTAGACCTAGAGCATGTGTTTGCCCTTCCAATAGGTAATTCACAGAATTGTAGAGTCCCATCACAAAATACTATATACTTTATCTAAACACAAACAGAGAAAACCTACAAGGTACATGTTTTCCTGAATCTCCCATGCTTACCATTTAACCACTTTAGCCCTATTTCGAAAAAGCTAAAATAACCGCTCTACAAGCTCACATGTCTTGATGTGACGCATTGAAATTATAGATCTTCATTTTGGGATATATTTTTTACCTATGACAATGGGGACGCCAGGTTGAAAGTGGTTAATTTCAAATTTTAATTAATTAATGAAATTAGTTAATTTCACCATCTAGAAGGTAATCTAATGAGATAATGTACTGTATAAGAATAACCATTCAGACATAATTCTGTACTTAATCTAATCTAACAACTAAGATATTTTCTTAACAGCGGTCCCTGGCACCAAATCCTTTCAAAAGGGGGGGTCCTCGGCTTAGTTTGTATCAATTTGGGGGTCCTTGACATAAACATGGTTGAGAACCACTATTCATGCACGTGAAAATGGCTATTCTGTTGAATGCAATAAATGTTTCCACCACTATGTGGTGATTGCAGGCCAATTTCTGTTGTGATGTTTAGGGACCGTGATCAGGTTGTGTATGTGTCAGCAGTCTGGACCAAGGAAAAAACCCAGTGCAAGCATCTTTCAAACACCCAACTCTGTAAAACAGGCTTACACCCACAAAAGGTGGCTTACCAGTGATAGGGGGCAGACATGAGATGGACATAACACTGGTCACAAAAGCTGTACACCAACCGGCCACCTAGTACACTCTCTGGATCTACTCTGCTTTTGCCTCTTTTCTGTAATTATATGCACTGTCTCATAACTGATGGTGAACAATGTGTTCCTTCAGTCACCATGTAGATCTACACACAGAATAGTCAACCCGTCAGGCTCACTCAGAATCTTACATACAAAGTACTTCCACTGGTAGCTCTTTCTCTCTTTCTCTCTTTCTCTCTCTCTCTCTAAATGTAGTGTGTGTGTGTGTGTGTGTGTGTGTGTGTGAGTGAGAGAGAGAGAGAGAGAACATTTATTTCTCTTCTACCGTACTCTCATTCCATTGCAAAAGTGGGCTTTGCAAGGGAAGGGGCAAAGAAGTATATGACCACTCTGGCCTATGGAGAGGGGGAACTTATAGATTCGACTGTGACGGCAAGACAAACAGATCATAGAATACAGCAGAAACTGTTGCTGCTAGTGTTTTGTTCCCTTGTTTGAAAGGGGGAAAGTGGTGAGGGCAGCATAATCCTTTCACTGGGCTCCCTCTGGCTGCCCTGGTCAGCGCGATGCTCCAGTGCAGAAGCTCAATGCCAGGCCTGCTGTACCTCTCCTCTCCAAGCATGGATTTTCCACAGCTTTATCTGCCCTGAGCCTCCAAGCCCAGCCAACACACACAATGTAAAACTGCCTAATCAGTTCTGTTGGCACAAACCAACATGTACCCATCCAGAACACAAGTGTATAAATGGAGAAACTGCCTGAATTGTGGCGATCTGTGTTTTATTTTTATTTTTTTATGAGAGTGGATGTGAGTTGTTGATTATGCATAACAAAAAAAAACATGCTGTACCAGTAACTGCAGCTGCCCTGCCACGTTGTGGAGTGATTCATGAAGTAATCACAAATGGCCATGATGTCACTGATACCAGTTCACAGGAACTGTGAGATTTGAAGTACATACTCCGTTATTTTCTTTTTATATTTTCAAGGTTTCAGTTTCCTTTGTAGGGACTCTATGGTATTATGAATGGGATTGTCAAATACAGTACTTTCCTTGTGTCAGCACTTAAGGCAGGGCTGTTGGAGGGAACAGATCACATGTATCCCTCCAGTGACAAGCGGGTTCCAGCTGAAGCCTTGAAAGGCTACAGGAGACCCACGTTGGAGGCCTTAGAGCCATGCTGGCACTCACCTCTGATAATTCTTGACAATTCAACACTCACATATACCCATCCCTTTCCCCTGTTTGTCTAGACATCTACAACTAAGTCTCATCTGGTTTATAATATATGAAAGATAATTCCAACTAAATACACCACTTTGATACCTTTAATTGCTTACTATTACATTTTCAAGGCCCAAGTGTGTCATTTAGGTGTCTCCCAGACCATTGCAACCTGCCAGCCCTCCTTTGTAGTAATGTGGTCAGGTTCAGGGTGATCCCTGTCATGAGTAAAGAGCAAGGTCAGGGTGAGAGAAGGGTTAACTAATTTTGTTTTGATTTGTAGTATTGTCCCCTGGCCCCTCCCCTGGGCTTAGCAGAGCGGCTATGGCTCTAGGGCATTATAAAAAGGCCTGTGGGCTCTCTCTGCTCTGGCATAGAGGTTGAATGTCTGCAGGACATGCTCAACGTTTGTCTATTCATGTTCCTCTACTAACCATCAGCAGGGCTGGCACATAAATGCACAGAGAGCGACACAGTGCTCCACACAGGAGCTCTCTATGACTTAAAGCAGTATTTAGACAGTGACATAGCAGATTATTGACTGACTGATAGAGAGTTAGATGTTGAACAGTTTAAAAGCTGTCACGTTTAGTTTTAGAGAAGCCGCTTCTGTTCTGGGGCTCCTTTTTGTAGTTTGTTTGCTTAGTTTTTTGTCAACCATACCAAACGTCTCCGATAGTCATTACAGAGCTGAGTGGTGGAGAACGCTAACTGTAAAGGAGAATAAACAACTCCTTTTAGTTGGTTTAGTTGCTTTTTAAAACATTTTTTGGTCATTCTTCATCCCTCCATTACTCCGGGTTTTGTCCTCTGACTTTTCGCCAACATGTGGGAGTTCCGGTCCATGTCGTTTTGGCGGGCGGTGTTCGCTGAATTCTATGGCACCATGTTCTTTGTGTTCTTTGGGCTGGGGGCAGCCCTGCGCTGGACCACTGGGCCTCATAATGTCCTCCATGTAGCCTTCTGCTTTGGGCTGGCAGCTGCCACTCTCATCCAGTCCATAGGCCATATCAGTGGAGGCCACATCAACCCGGCCGTCACCTTCGCCTACCTGATTGGCTCTCAGATGTCCCTGTTCCGTGCTTTCTTCTACATCATTGCCCAGTGCCTGGGAGCACTTGCTGGTGCTGCCGTGCTCTATGGTGTCACACCCAACAACATGAGAGGCAACCTGGCACTCAACACGGTAAGATACGCTACAAGTACCTGGAGCAGCACTTCATACTGTATGTTCCAACTGCTGTTACTGTGAGAAATTAAACTGGATTTAGATTCCTATAGAGCACATTTCTTTTGTGTTACATGTGCACACAAGTTCCATGCTGATACAACTAAGAGAAGAAATTGGTCAGGATTTAGACTCCATATTTATAGTAAGAAAGTAAAGTGTAGTGTAGAATATAAAAGTATAGGCATGGAGAAGCATGCCTCAGCCATTACAATGGCGTAAATATGATTTATGAAGTCTAAGTGAATATCTGTATACATATGTAATTAATAGACTAACACACATGCCAATTTGAATTTCCATCACGTATTCTGATGCACAAATTTGACTTAAACATTGAAACCAAAACAAATCTATAATTTCAATCAATATCTATAATTATTCTAAATAATTATAATACATCACACTTATATAGCGCTTTTCATAGTACCCAAAGTCGCACTGGTTTATGACAGTACCTGTGTGAAATGGTAATCCAGAATGATGTTGGTTGATTGTATGTTATTAAATCACACCTCTTCCTCTTTTCTTGCCTTCCAGCTGCAGCCAGGCATCAGCCTGGGCATGGGCACTACCATGGAGGTCTTCCTCACCATGCAGCTGGTTGTCTGTATATTTGCCGTAACTGATGAGAGACGCAACGGCCGCCTTGGCTCCGCTGCTCTGGCCATTGGATTCTCTGTGCTCATGGGACACCTTCTGGGGGTAAGAGCCAAGCCATAGAAGGCAGTGTACAGCAGAATACTATAAAGGCTCCCCAGGGCCATAAAATGTAATGAATTGAGATGTTTACTATGACTGGGTTAATGCAATATTTGTTCCACAGTTGACAACTATTCCCCCTCTCTTTGACTTAGATGTACTACACTGGAGCAGGAATGAACCCAGCCAGGTCCTTTGCCCCTGCAGTAATGGTCAGAAATTTCGTCAACCACTGGGTAAGAGAATCACTTTCAGAGACATTTCCACAATGACTCATTTAGAGATGTTAGAGATGTTTAGACGCCAGCCAACAAAAGCGTAGCATCATGTACATGCTATACAACAGTATTGAACTCACCAACACATTCAGCACTCACCAGCTCAATTTCCCCCTGTCCTCTTGTCTTTTACCTATGCTAGGTGTACTGGGTGGGACCCATGATTGGCGGTGCCCTGGGTGCTCTGGTGTACGACTTCATGCTGTTCCCTCGTATGCGTGGCCTCGCCGAGAGGCTGGCCACACTGAAGGGCAGCCGGCCAGAGGCCGAGGGCCAGCAGGACAACAGGGGAGAGCCTATCGAGCTCAAGACACAGGCCCTATAAGCCTGGGGACAAACATTGGCCTTCTGACCCCCATCCCATCCCATCTCTTTACCCATGCATCCATCCTCAGCCCACGTAACTGGCACACACTCATTTCCACACGCATACCTCTTCCCTCGTTCTGATCCATTCATTTAGAGTAGATACTTAACCCTGCCCCCACAGTAGCAGGAAACCTCTAACCATATTATTCACACGGCGGCCATTTTGCTCTCTTGAGTCATACCCGAGTATGACGAGAGCAAAATGGTCAGTGAGTCATTATGGTAATTTGTTATACACACAGATTAGGGCGACCAAAGCCCTCTGATAATCCGCTGCACCCACCCCACCACCACCTCCTCTTTCCCCCCACACCTCCCCCTTGGACTGCAGGACAAAGATGGAGGGCTCAGAAGATGACTTGCCACTGAAGAAAGCACCCACTGGGTCACTCCTGGCTGACCAGGTGGCTGTAACTGCTCAGGACAGGGGCATCTCTCTCTCTTCTCTCTCTCTCTCTCTCTCTCTCTCTCTCTCTCTCTCTCTCTCTCTCTCTCTCTCTCTCTCTCTCTCTCTCTCTCTCTCTCTCTCTCTCTCTCTCTCTCTCCCTCCCTCTCTCTCTCTCTCTCTCTCTCTCTCTCTCTCTCTCTCTCTCTCCTTCTTCTATCTCTTTTGTAGTCTGTTAGGAGTGAAGCTACAGTAGAGCAGTGGACTTCTGCATGCTTTTCCATTTTGATCTCTCCCTTTTGTTTTGTTTTCATGAACTTTGGGTACCTGACATTTATGTACTTGAAAAATTCACCAGGATTTAGCTGACTCGAATTCTATGTGATGTCACATGTGTTCAGTGTGCGTGTGTGTGTTCGGGTGTGGGTGTGCGTGTCTGAGTGCACACGTGTGCATGTGGATGGGAGCATGTGCGTGTCTGAGTGCATGATAGTGTGTTCTTGTGTGCAGTCTGTGCACGCTTGTGTGTGCATGTGGATGGGAGCATGTGCACGTGTGAGTACATGTCTGTGTGTGTGAGCGTGTGTGTGTGTGTGTGGTTGTTTATTTTTATTTTTGGTTTTCATTGCCTCAGTCCTTTGTTTCTATCATGCTTTTTTTTGCAAGTTTACTTTAAGGAAAGAAGCAGCCTTTCCCTTCCCTCACTGAGTTTGCAAATGTTTCAGTTTGATTCACAAGTTAAACAGATTTAAAATCTAGAGTGCTCCCCTTGTTATACTCAATGCCTAATGATTTATGCCTTCAAATCAAGCCTTTTCAAACAACTTCATTTAATCTCGATTCTTTGTGTCAGCTTGGGAAGCACACGCACCGTCACATTTATATGAAAAATAAACACAAAACACTACAACCATCTGGTCTTTTCTGAACTCAATCTAGTTTCAAAATGTATTATTGTCACAGCATTAATTTCCCATGGCATTTTGGGTAGGTAAGTCTGTAGTTTTGTGCTGAAAGTATGTGTTATATTTTAATCGATTTGTTGAACACATTTGTCTTTTGGTGCTTTGTTTTTAGGGCAGCATTTATCATAGGTTCATGTACAGGTGTGTGGTAGTTGGTTTGCCTTTACTTTCTTGTGTCTACCACAAAGAGAGCATCTGGCTCTGTCATGTGGAACAAGAATTTTCTACTTAGCTGTGTTCTTTGACATGACTTAAGACCCTTTGTTATTTTCACTCATGTGGTTAGAATTTAAGAAGTGTGTGGTGATGTAGTGGCTTCTTTCTGGTGTTGGCAAACACCTGGGGCTTTCTCTTTTCTGCAAAGAGGATGGGGTGCCAATTAGGCATGAGAGACTCTCTGACTTTCGGGAGAAGAGAAAGTCACCTTGAGGCAACTGAATCTTGAGCTTGTTTGTACAGGGTGGTACATGTGCACCTGTGTTTTCATAGAATATTACATGAGAGGGAATGAAACTTGAAGGTGAAACTCCATATTGGCTTCCCATCCCATCTCCCCTCCACCCCGCCTTCATTCACCCTACCTCCTCCCTCTGTTTACATGGCGGCCATCTTGTTCTAATCTGATGAGAGCACAGCTAAAGCCCAATTTATACTTTGTCACTCGATGGTGTTGCTCACCAATAATAACAGATTTGTGGCAAACAACACACTTGTACGACAAAGTATAAATATGACTTAATGCTGCTGAGACTCTAGTTCTAGTTCCGTTATGACAGTTGGTAATTTAGCCAGACATGTTAAACTGATTCTGAATTCCTCTTTCCTCTGCATAAGCCTTTTCAGTTTGATTTGTCCTTGCAGGAGTTGAATAGAATTGTGAGTAGAATTTTTAGTGACTTATGTTGAAATTAGAATTTGTGTTCTAATGGAAAATCTTTGTGATGTACAGTGTAAAGTTTTTTCTTGCTTTTTTTTTAATTACCATGATTGTTGGATGGATAGAAATTATAATATTCAAGTTATACAATGTCTCCTCTTTGGCCAATTGATTCTGGAAGACATGCCATATTACTTTTATGGTTCAACAGCCTTTATACAATAGGACATGCTTCCGAATCACATTACCATGGATTCACTATTTTTATATGTTAAAAAAATCCCCAAATCCAGATGTTTGATTCTTTGTCTGCCTTCATTAAGGGTGTAAAGCAATGTGATTTGAATGGTTCCTGACATGACAGACTTTCAATGAAGAGAAAACAAAGAGATATTCCTTTACACAATACATTTTAATCATTCTTATTTGACCGAGGTCCCCAGGGCTCGTCTGCTAGTATTTCACTCTATACCAAATCTCTTCGCCAAAAATAGAAGATCTACAAGCTCACAACGTGTTTTCTTGCGACGTGTTGTGAGCTTGTAGATCTCCAATTTTCATAGAATGTTCGGCCCAGAATAGGGATGCGAGGGTTAAAGTTGTAATAGGATTTATGACTAAATCCAGGGAGAAAATCCATTGGATAGAATGTCTACCATTGAAATACTGATGTTTTGGTGCGTCCACACTCCACAGGGGCACTGACCATTGAATTTAGGGGATCGTTCCTCCCTGACTATCTTCTGAAATGGTGGAAAATATGTTTTGATTGGTCAAAATATAAAATGTATTAGTGAACATGCATTTCCAGGGTTCAAAATACAGTAAATGTATTTTGTTGTAGAACCATGAAGTAAGGACCGCGACTCTCTATCCATTAAAAAAGTAGATTTTATTCTAACATATTAAACAGTGACGGTTTGCACACTCAGACCTATAGTCAGACAAAAACTGTATACTGTATGTTCCGTTGTATATTCCTATGGTATATCTGTGAACATCTTTACTTCAGGGACATAACTAATTTTTTGTACATACATTTACAGAAAACTATTTTGTAAGATTTTGAAAAACAAAAAGACACTTTCATTTGTCAGCATATTTGAAGAATATAACATTGAGGAAAGAGTACTAACATACAGACCAGGAATAGTCTTTCCAAAGTATACACAAGATGAGCAAATTAGAAAAAAAGACATGCACATATTATTACACACAATATAGGAAATTAGTCTCTGTTGCAGGCATGCAATGCATAACAATTGTAATTATAGGTTCTCTTTTATAGATAACAAAATTTGATGTAAATTCAGTTTGTTACAAGTTCTAACTAATGACGAGTGCCAAAACATCTCATCCAGTACAAACAAAAGTGTAAGTGAACAAAGGCTATCATAATACACTACTATATTTAACCTGTAACTGATCAACTAATAACTCCTTTCCTAGTCATTTTGCTGTTGTCTGTATTGTAAGTTGACCCTGCCATTTTGACCAGGGGCGGAAATTGTACAGTAATATCCTACTCAAGTAGTAAAAGTAGTTGTACTTAACTTAGAGATTAGTAAGACAATTTGTGTTGGAAACCAAGTAAAAATACATAAGTTGCTTTTCTTTATAGTTATATACTGTATGAAAGGGCCAATGTGACAACCTGACTGTAAACTCTTCTCAAAATCACTATACTTTACAATCTCTCTCCAATTCAGTGATGCTCTCAAAGGTGACCATATTTTCATTTAAAGCTTTCCCAAAGATTGCCTTTTACAAGTGATAAGAGGTTCAAATTTAAATGATGAAATTTAAATGATTGTGCCATAACAGAATAACGGTAGGCTACTCTTATAATAAGCCTAAGTAGTATTACTGATTTTAGAGTGAACTCAAAGTAAATTATTACAGTTACTTTCAGAAAACATGTTTTACAGAACATCAATTTTAGTATGCCTCAATGATTTCAATTGTCATAACTAGCTAAAATGACACTACTGATTTGAGTATCAATATCTTATGTAAGTGCAGAATGCTTTGTAAATACACTTTTTTTAAAAATCATTTCACATTATTATTTCACAGTTAAGACTGATACACCTCAACACATGGAGTGTAAAAATACACTAAGGATAGTTTCATAAACACAAACAATAACATTTGTGACAACACAATATTTAAAGTCCCCGACTCAATGACAATAATAGTGCACACCTACCCAAAGGTAGGACACTCAGAAATGTCCTAAACAATGTAAAATAAGATAATATGAGCAGACGGACAGGTCCCCAGGCAACCATCACCACACACTTCTAGTTGGTCATAAGTAATGATTGATTATTATTACTATAAAGTTATTATTATATGAGTTTTTAAAACTCACTAGGGAATTGGGGGGTGGGGGGGATCATCATTCCACATGGCATTTAATCATCACATAGATCATTCAACAAAACAATCAATGACTACAGTATGTGTAAAGGTGCATTCAATTTCCTACAGGCTAAACAAAAGTTAAAACACATGTTAATCTATTCCATCCAACACGACTTGCCAACTCATACGCTTGTTAGCGCAACAAGGCTATCAGTTGCTTGGCACGGGCACTCGCTCGCCTAGCGGCTCACTCCAGCACGCCTCACAAGTCTCAAGGTCTTGCTGTTGGCGCGCCTACCTTTTTGTCTCTGCCAGGCCGAAGGCGTGGCCGAGACTATGTTTTCGCACCTGTCCGTCCGTCTGTCCTTGTGCGTGTGTGTTCGTCTGTCTGTGGACAGCTAATCTCTGGCACTGTTGGACCGATCGGCGTGAAACTGTGCACACACACACACCTTGGAGGCCAGAGCAGAACCTCTGCCCCAAATCTTTCACATCGGGCCTGTTATAGCGCCACCATTTTTTTATATTATTCCTACAGAGTTTGTCCGAACATCAAGCAATCGGTACACATATTCTCAGTAGTCATGTGATCAAGACGGATCTGTCAGATCTTTCATATTCCATCCTGATTGGCTTCCAAAGTTTGCATGAGTTGCTCATTTTGAACAAAATGCCTCAAATCATGAAACTTTGCACTCACATTCCCACAAGGCCGAGGAAGAAATTCCACCCTTTTCACATTGACCTGTTATAGCGCCACCAGGAGGCGGATTTGTGCAAAAGACATTTCTTGCTATTAATCCTATAGATTTTGTCCAAGCATCACACAAATCGGTACACAGTGGCCCTCATTTATCAACGCAGCGTATAAACCGCCGTATATTTTCCATATATTCGGCCGTACACCAACGTCAAAGTCACATTTATCAACGCATCCTACACAGCTGATCCGAGCTTACACTTGGTCCCAGCGTTGATAAATGTCACGGCTGAAACGAGCGTCATTTAAATAACACGCCCTTTAAAAATTCTCAAAACGCCCCGATTTTACGACATGAAGACGAACCAGAATACGACCAAAGACATGAAAAGCCAATAAGAAATAGTTTAACCCCGATCGCCTCGCCTCGCCACACACGCCCCTCTCTCTCTCTCTCTCTCTCTCACACACACACACACACACACACACACACACACACACACACACACACACACACACACCCGCCCAGCTGTGTTTCTCATGTAACCCGTACCGTAGCGGTACAATCACGTAGGCTTGAAGCCTACATGAATGACATATTATGATACCGATCAATCACATCGCCATGAATGGAATATGTTTGTATATTAATGTATTTAACCCATACCGAGCAGTGCGTGTTCGAGTTACACTAAAATAAAGCCGTCATGTAGGCTATTCCAATTTCCCAGTGAGACTCGGACCGTCGGACGGGCGAGTCCCGTCCCGCTCTGCATTAATGAGAGATAGCCTGGAGAGAACATTAATGAATGAAGGCTGGTACGTGTTGGACCATGCAGGGTTAAATGTCTGATCTCCCGGTGGCCATGAAAATATAACAGCAGCGCTCTAAACTCCCGAGTGCTCTTGCCGAAGCGCTGTATATTTTGAAAATAGCAGATCTACAAGCTCACAATGCGTCGCTGGCTTGTGAGCTTGTAGATATGCTATTTTCAATACAGCCAGATCTACAGTCTTATCTGAATGACTGTTAAAGCAGTTTTTTTAAATTACTTTATACAATGTTATATTTTCACAGGGATTATTTATTAGTGTAGATATACATTTATGAGTGGAGTATGTGTTCAGATGCCTGTCAGACAGTCAAACAATGCTGCTCCGCAGGTCTAGGATGGAATAAACGGGTGCAGCCAACGGCAACAACTGGTCTCGACCAGACGTGAGATCTCAGCGTACCGTAGGATAAAGCCCACGTCAGGATATATTGATAAATGCCGAAAAGTGCGGTGATTACGCCGTACGCCCATTATTTGGTCTACACCGCGTTGATAAATGAGGGCCATTATATCTATAGGCATGTCATCCAGGCAGACCTTTCCAGTTTTTTATATTACATCCTGATTGGCTAAGATTGACTTCTACTACCTGGCCTGGCGGAGACCTGTGCTCCGGGGAGCTAATTTCTGTATTTTGGGGGCATTTTCAAGCCTTTATTTAATAGCAACAGTGGAGTGAGACAGGAAATGACAGGAGAGAGACATGGGGAAGGATATTCAGCAAAGGCCCTTTGCTGCATATGCTTTGGTGAGCTGCGCAAAGAATGAGCCTTAATGGTATGCACTCTACCAGATGAGCACGCCTGCCTTGTTTATGTAAAAAGTCATGTACGTACTGTATGTAAAACTATTCTTCAGTAAGCTCCCTGTCACTCTGGCCCATTCAAATGATGTAAAAGGTAATGCATATAAAACTATTCTTTATTAAGTTGAGAGTGAAAGAAAACTAGTGCTCCCTCCCATCAAATTGAATGGACTTGTTCCATATTCATTGATTGTTTTGTGTTCATGATTAAACGATGATGATGTTTTCCCCCCAAATTCCCTAGGGAGAATTGAAACTCCACATTCACTGTAACATACAGTATATTGTTTTTTAAGAAAGTTCTACTCGTTATATACCTTTATGTTTATATCTGGAATTTGTGAATATCCTAGAAACTATCACTAGTATTTGCAATCATTTTGAGATTACTATGTGAAAGAATTTGGAAATACAGAATAATCAGAACATACTAAGTGCATCTTTTGCATACATTAACATACATATTTATACCAACATTACCCACTACCATCATTATCATCACTGATACCATCCAAAGTGTACAGCAATGAAGAAGGGTTTCAAAATGAATAGATTGGTAGAAGAGGGTTGTGCTCCTTTTCTTATAATTCTGCCATAAAAAGGTCAGGCATCTCACTATAGCTTAATATCTTAAGCATTCAGCAACGAATATCTATTTGTCCATGCCTGCTGAAATATACAATTTACACCATAGTGATTCGATTCAATGTAAAGTAGGCCTACAGTCTATAAAATAGCATAGACTGTTACTAAGCAGGGATTCTCACCTGCATGAACATGCACAATGATAAAATACTTTACTATTCAACATATTCTCACTTCATGCATGGTATCTTGAACTTTACCTTGTACCATCTAAAAATAAATCCCAAGAATGAATGTTCAGTATAAACTGACATAAAGAAAGAAGGTAATAAATGAAAGTTACCATCAAGTTTCCCCAAAAAAAGACAAACATAAAAAATGTGTGGGGGAATGCACAGCTATGGAGAACCAAAACATTGGTTGGTTTTAATACATTTGTTCTTTGGCTGATGCTGAATGATCCTTCCTCGAGGTTTAGAGGAAACTCGAGTTTTACAAAAGAGTCCATAAAAAAAGTTAATAAATGGCACTGACATGATTGGAGTGTCTGCACAAGCAAAGGGTGATGTCTTATCAAAGCGAGGTTTCACAGCGGTTCCTGTAATTGTCCACTTTCTATAATGATACTGTAGTATGTTTGTTCATTAACCTCTGGATCCCAAGGTCTCCAGAATCTCATCGATATCCATCTCTGGTGGAACACTATTGGAACACACACACGCACGCACGCACGCACGCACGCACGCACGCACGCACGCACACACACACACACACACACACACACACACACACACACACACACACACACACACACACACACACACACACACACACACACAGTCTGTGTATTGTCTAAGTAAGACAGTAAGATCATGGTACTGTATGTAATGTGAATCATACATTTCACATGCACAAAAACGCAACCTACTCATTGAAGACCCCAGGATGTGACTCTGCCGCTTCCACCATGTTCTGATCAAAAGGCGAGAAGTCGGCGCTGAGGAAACCCAGACAGTAAAACACATGAATAGAAACCTCAGTTCTTGGAAGGAATCTTGTGAAAGTTCAACAACGAAGATGTTTTCTCTCACACTATCTTTCATTCATCTTTAATTCTTTTTCTGGGGATTTCCACAATGCCACTTATGCTTTCCAAACGCTGTCAAACCTGTCTCAGGTGTAATCTTTCCATTCAACGGTATTCGGGCCACTCCTTTAGAATAGGTTCTGCAATTTCCACTGAAATGAAAAGAATTTCCACCGCTTCTCTCCAACAACTGGGCCGATGGTCATCTTCTGCATGTGCCTCATACTGTACGTTAGTCAAGATTCTGCTGTCATTCTCTTTGATCAAAAATCTTTCAAGCCTTGAGAACAATAAATACCTAATTACTTTGTATGGCTAGTGGTGGTTTCCCCACGTTGTTAATTCAAATTATTTTAATTTCTGTCTACAGGCCTTCGATGACCATTTAGCCTTCCATCACTGGCTAAAGGCTATTTATGGCTGCTGATCTTCGATGGCTCACTAGCCTGTCATTGCTGGGGTTTAACTTTCCATCACTGTTCTCTCTTTCATTTATCATTGTCTGTGTGCTTTTTGTGCTATGTGTTTGTTAATTTTCTGTTTATTTTCCTTTTATGTGACTTTTAATTTCATGGTTGTTGCCCAGTTCTTGTTTGTATTTGTGAAACTTAAATAAAAAACATTTGATATCAAAAGAAGTTTCTATGTGTTTCTATTTAGCTGTTATATTCAATATTATGTCATTTATAATTTGTATTCTCTTCAGTATGTACTGTAACTCAATCAAATTGAGATCTCTCCTTATTGAATGTTTTAAGAATAATTTTTAATAAGTTCATGGAAAAGGTAAAGGTAAATATCAATAACCTTCTGGCAGGACACTTTAAGGCTGCATTTGAAGAGTTCATTTGGAAATGTGAATGCATGAGTGCCAGGACTTTGTACCATTTAATATGTCTAATAGAAGAGGTTGGTTTGATCAGAACTGTAACTCACATGGGGTAGTGCTGCTGTTGGGAATCCTGAGACATCACATTGGAACCAGTGGGTGAGGCTGCACCTGCACCTGCACCTGCCTCCCTGCGCGCGCGCACACACACACACACACACACACACACACACACACACACACACACACACACACACACACACACACACACACACACACACACACACACACACACACACACATTGACTTTTATTATAGTAAAATGAGTGCAGTTACATACAGATTGTGAAATATGAGCATAATTTGACAGTAGTTTCTTACGTGACCACGAGTGACACCCCAATATAGCCACGGCTCGATGCTGGTAAAGGGTCATCTACATAAAGACAGCAGAAGAGCATATACATATATTCATATACGTATATATATATATATATATATATATATATATATATATATATATATATATATATATATATATACCACCAACAATAAGCCTGCAGTATAGTATGTTGTGTATGAATAGAGGATATCCACCTGTGTAGTATTGACGGAACACGTCATTTTTAGGATATTCCGGGTACAGAAGTGTGATGTTCTCAATGTCTCGGATACAATCACCAAGGCAACGAATCTCAAGGTTTCTCTTGGTGAAGGGCTGAATGTTCTGGATTTTCTGTCCCCCATCTAAGAAGAAGAAAGAGTGCATGTCACATGTGTGGACAAGAAAGTGTGAGTGAGTGAGTGAGTGAGTGAGTAAGTGAGTGAGTGAGTGAATGAGTGAGTGCATGCGGTGCGCACGTGCGCAAAAAACACAAAAGGCCCACAAACACTTACTCTCAGACGCAGCCACGTAAGCAATTGTAATGCCCCCAATCTCAGAGTCACTAAAACGCAGTAAGAAAGTGCCATTGGGCCTGTCTTTGAGAATCAGGTGGAGGTGCTGTTTCCCAATGAAGCCAAATATCAACCTAATAGAGGGAACATTATACAAATTAATTTTCATTAAGAACATGTGGTGGAGTAACAAAGTACATTTAGTTGATTTCTGTACTTAAGTAAATTGTTTTCAAAAACAGATGTTTGGAAACAAATGTTTCAAATATTGCCTGTATTATTCAGTGTAAGGTAACACCATGTGACTGGTAAAGCCACTCACCCATCACTCCAATAGGCCTTTAGCTGTTTCTTGGTCAACTCCATTACTCCCTCGAACCACTGCCAGAATGTGAATGGCCGCCCAGGAAGAACCTCCTGTAGAACGTTGGAGGTTGAGGTTAGTACAGTAGATGTCTGTATGTGACTGTGTGTGTACACAGTATTATGTATAATGTGTGTGTATGTACTGTATATGTGTGTGTGTGTGTGTGTGTGTGTGTGTGTGTGTGTGTGTGTGTGTGTGTGTGTGTGTGTGTGTGTGTGTGTGTGTGTGTGTGTGTGTGTGTGTGTGTGTGTGTGTGTGTGTGTGTGTACTGTATACCTTATTAAACTGGGTCCAGGACACCAACATGTTGCTGTAGTCTCCTGAGATGTCCGGCTTGTCAAAAATCTTCTGGGCCAGAAAGTGCTGATTATACTCATCTAGGCGTCTGGGTGTTCCCACCTCCGACATGAACTTACTGTTGAGGGTTACGCACATCGCCTTCCAGGGAACACGCTCTGGCACCACAAACGGCAACCTGTCCTGATGACATTGTGAAGTGTGTTAGTCACAATAAACCCTATACTTATGATTTATTTATTGAATGATTTTTATTCAGCATAGGAAGTTGTAGGGTGATTTTTTTCCCCATTCATAAATTCATTTATCTTAATAGCCAGTGTGTAATCCTCTGAATGAAGCGAATTGTGACATAAGTAAAAATGTCCCTTTGTCAAAAACAGGAAATGCGCTGGAGTGGATATGACTCAAAAGAAGTTGTGGTTTGGTGTTGCAGTGCATTTATTATGCTGTATGTCTCCTCTCAACTTCTTCCTCACTTAGGAAGTTGTGTATCATCTACTTCCTCATCCAGGGAAAACTACCATCCAATAAACTCAACGTGCACATGAAAGCAGCCTCATACTGTGTGACGGAGTGACAGAGAACTGGGTACACTATGTGTGTTGCGTCAGTAGGCATGCTGTGTGCATGGAAGAGGCATCCATCTGATGCAACAAGCAGTATTTGTTGCGGACAGTATATCCATTTCAAATTTAGCAAAATTGCTAAACAGTGACCATAAATGTTGAAACTTTTGTTGCTGTACTGATTTAAGGGGGTGCATAGCCTGACAGGACGATATCCAGTAGCCTGGAGTGACAAATGCACAGTGATTATACTTTAAAAAAATATATATATACAGTTGTCAGTGACAGATTTTAAAAATATATTTGAGAATTGAGGTCCTTGGCCTGCAAGAAATATGACACAGTAGTTTGCAAGATTAGCTGCAGACAGACAGACAGACACACCCAGAGAGGCATGCAGAAACTCACGCACGCACACGCGTGTGTGTGTGCGCGCGCGCACACACACACACACACACACACACACACACACACACACACACACACACACACACACACACACACACACACACAGTGAATGAAAGATCTCTGCCTGACAGAGATAACAACAAAAATAAGGAAAGAAGAGAGAACAGAATACCAGCTGCTGTACATGAAAATAGAAGAGGAGTAAACAGAAAGACAGCACACAGATAATTTGAGACTCACTGGTTCAGAAAAGGCGCAGTCCCATATGATGGTGGCCAGGGCGTTGTGGTCTTGACTACCATGGACGATGATAACCAACGGCAGTGAGATAGTCTTTAATAACACAATAACATAAATTAAACAAGCAACCACAAGATACATTGCTACTTGCTATAATGTTTGCAATGCTCAAATGTCCTTTTATATTGTGTTTTTTGTTCTTTGTTCAGAATAGGTGTTAGGTATTGAAATGTATTCAAAGATGTTATAACGTGTTTCTTTAACTTAATGTTTTGTGTAAAGCACATTGAATTGCCTTGTTGTTGAAATATGCTATAATGCTATAATGCTAATATACTACAAATAAATTTGCGTTGCCTTGCTTTGCCTTACAAACATGACTAAACCAATGCAAGCAATTTTCACAAAATAAAACAGCTATCACAGCTACCATAGATGAAATGTGTTTAATTCCAGGGATTTCAGGAACTCCAGCTGAGTGGCCTTGAGGTTGGAATGTCCACCCTGAGACTGGAGCATTGGCATTCAATCCCCGGCTGAGTCATAACAAAGACTATAAAAATGGTACCCACTACCCATTGCCTGTCTGCTTGGCACAAGTGAGCTGGATTACTGGCATCATCATTGATGAACATCATCAAGCTGCCTCATGCTACGGAAACAGGGCCTTATGGATCTATGGGTCACATGGCTTGGGAACCATTGGTTCCCAGGGCTACTTACTAGCATATCAAAATCACAGGCAATTAAAACAAAGGCATTCAAAACAATGATAGAAAAAAAAAGATGAAGAATAAACCTGTATCTTATATGGAGTTCCCCAACCAGTAATGGTGATCTCTGTCGAGAAGAGAAGTGCAAACTTCTCCTCGGTCACAGACTCCGAGCCCTTTCTGTCTGCTCGCTTGATTTTCTTTATGGACTGGAAGAAATGAAATAGAAAAATAAATTACAGCCCTAACCCTTTTTTTTTTTTTTACTTTTCTGCCTTTATTGATAGATTTCAGTGAATATGGACATGAAATAGGGAGAGAGAAACAGGGAGAGACACGCAGCAAAGGTCATCATGAACGGGACTCGAGCTTGCGATACGCTGTCAGGCTACATTGAGCCTAAGTTCCCGGACCGCTAGGCCAGCGATCCGGGCCATTATACAGTATATAATTTATATACAGTATACTACTGGAGTGCACTACATACCATGTTCCTGAAGGTGGCACATGTACTCTTGGTAGTTTGGTTGTGTTCCAAGATTGCTGTGTTGTTGATCAGTTCCCCAACGTTCTCACTGCAACACGTTATACATAAATATCAATGCATTGCTCAAAACAATGGTGGCATAATATCATAAAGAATGATGGCTGTTGTTAATTTCTGGGCCTGTAGCAAAAATGTTTCTACTACTCTGATACATAATATATATATGTACTGTAGCACCGGCGCTTTAAGGAAAGTGAATAAAGAGGGGTGGCCAGGTTTGTGGCCTCCTGTCTAGCCAGAAGCCTGGCTTGAGTGTTTGTGAGAGAGACCTGGAGGAGGCATGAGGGGTACAGACTAATTCTCGGTAAGTCTGAAACAAATGACAAGGTTTTTATAACTCATTGTAGCAATAGTATATATATAAGAGTTTAGATAGGCTGACAATATTAGGCCTGTTGTTAATTATCTAACTATATAAATGGCGAGCAACTTCCGCACCCTCGGTGGCGACACCCCACAGCTCTGTTATCGAATAAACAACGCACCGCCAGACCACATGTCGCCTACTGACTCGCCACGGCCGCCGCGCTGAATTTACGCCTCGCGTAGGGGACATCTCACTGCTCACTACACCGTTTCCACCGCGCAACATAATTAATTCTACTCACCAAATGTCGGACAAAACGGAAGGGGAGGCAGCTTCGTACCGTTTACCGTGCGCACGACCTCATCACCACAACAGCAGCCAGCCGCTGCGGGGGTTTTTTCCTTTTTTTCCAAACTTTTTCTTTGGTCACCATTTTCTCCAGGCACCATTTCTGGTGTAACGTCGGGTGTTTCTTTTCACCAGCCAATCACCTTTCACGTTGCCACGTCCGTTGCCACGTCGCGCTGACGTACGCTAAACAAGCGCTGCCGTGCGCACAATGCAAACGAGCCCAAAGGCGCGCAAAAATAAGCCTACCATTGCTTAGACACAAAGTCAGACCTGGCAACGCAGCCTACGCCAATCATGTGTGAGAGATCTACAAGCTATGGGGCAGAGACGCCACCGTATCTTAGCAACAACTACAGCGCTCACTCTCATTGGTCGTGTCACGCTAAGAGCAGTCTCCAGACAATGGCATCGCAGACAGCTTGCTGTTACTGCTGTAGCCATCACAGGCAGTTGCAGCACGACGGACAGGGCACTGTGATAGCTGCCATGTCGCTAACGCTAACCTGGTTGTCATGCCTGCAGCGGCTGTGCAATCACTTTGTCAACAATGCACGTTCGTGTGGTGAATGTCTATATTGCTGCTCAGTTCGTCCATTGTAGATGGTGTATGTTTGTGTGTGTCTTCTGGAGAACTATGTAGCTCCACAGCAACTACAGTAACTAACGTAATGGCAGGACCGCCCCGTGCAACGCATGTTAGCCTGCATTATGGTCATGTAGTAATTTCAGATAATTTCGCTCCGATTAGAGCAGTGTTTATCAACCCTTTCACGCCGCCCCCCCCCCCCCCCCCCCCAAATACACGTACTTGATCTGGGACCCCCCCATTCTGTTTGACTCCGTTCCACAAGTAAATATTGTGAAAATAGCCGATCTACAAGCTCGAAACGCCTCACGTTGACAGGCTTTGTAAGCTTGGAGATCGGCTATTTTCTACATGATTGCCTCTTTCTTACATTCTTTGCCAATGTGGCCCATGTTTTCATAGCATAGTTTATTGACTACTTCTGTTGCAGAAATGGCCATTTCCTTTACTGTCGGTTTTTTATTGTCTCCGCCAGGCCGAAAGGCATGGCGCAAGACTATGTTTCACCCCCTGTCCGTCCGTCTGTGATAGCTAATCTGTCACATCGTTGACTTGATCGCAGCAAAATAACAGCCCGATGTGGAGAGTCAGTGAGAGCTGGATAAACGACGTAAAATGTGTCAAAAGGAGTCTGTACGACTGTCGATAAATGAACACATGACGTCGGTGGGAGAGGAGATATTGTGTCTTTTGGACAAACAGCAGCGTGGTGCTGATGTTTGTTGTGTGAAGCAGCTTAATGTCAGAGTGTTTGTGTTGGAGCGCCTCAGTGCGGCTGCAGAGTTCATGTGCAACCTCTTCCAGACAGACACAGAGACACTAGAAACTCTGCTGGGGAAAAAAAAAACTGCTGGGCATTGACTTTCCTATGGACATTGATCTACACACTGCAGGTATATCTGCTACACACACAACATCAAACTACACACTGCAGGTATGATGCAGCGTTTGCATTACAGCCAGCATGCCAGCGTAGTTCCCATATGGTTTCAAGGTGGGCTAAACCATATGGACCCCATGTCAGCAATGTCAGCGGCATCCACTTCAGTCCCAACTGCGATGCCCATGCAGGCTATAAGTAGCTTCTACCTGGCCCTTAGGTGGGCCCCAACTAGCCATGTTTATGTGGGACCAAGGCGGGTCCTAACTGGGTTTGCCCATGCAGGCTTTAACTGGGTTCTACCTGGGCCCTAGGTGTACCCTAACCAACCATAGTGCAGTGCCCATCGCTCCCATTGTTGTGACGTCAGGGCTCTCAATACTGCACATTGCTGGAGGAGGAGGGGCCGCAGGGCGACCGCACACATCGCTGAACCAATGGTAGCCCACGGATGTTTCCTCTGTGGATTTACAATCTGCCCCTCTATGCCACATATCATCCGCACTACAGGGTCTTCACTGACCGAGCCACGGCCCCACTGACCCTCATGACGCTACGCCACTTAAACGTGCGGCAGCATGCGCTGGGTTGCCAGGTTTGCACAGCCTGCGCCAGAAACAAGCAACCACCTTCATGAAAAAAAAAAAAACACCGAAATGCTCCGCAATGTTCCAGGGGTGTCCCCGCGCGTCCCAACACTCCACAGGGGGTCAGTGGACCATCAGGGGGTCCGCGGACCCCCTGTGGACCCCCTGAAACATAACAAATATTATTTCTTCAAATTTTTTCCTTTTTCAAAAAAACTTTTCCACAGTTTCACTCCGGCGATTTGGGTCCCCCAATATACACACGGCCACGCTGGGCCCCGTGCGCGGCTGGGGTTGAGGGGGGCGTAGCCCCCCGAAACTCTAGTACTAATATATATCTGTATTTCCAGAAGCCTCCAGGTCCTTTGAGCAGCAGTACCCTGTGGCTGTGCAGGCCTATATCAATGGGAGCCATGAGCATATATTGACTCATTGGGTATGTTTGTAATTTTGCTGTATTTTGTCATCTTGCTATAGGGGCCTAATGTCTGGGATGAATTGTTGGAGGGTTGGTCTAATGCTTTATTATTTGATTTTTTGTAGGAGCTGAACTAACCATCACTGTTTTTCCCACCGTGCCATATATACTGTTTAGATGGGTTTTTGCTATTGGACTGTGTGCAATAGGGTTGACCTCAGGACAGAGCTATACTGGGCCATTAAGTAGCATTGCATGATTTTGGTTTTCCGTATTTGTATTTTGTGTTGATTTGCTCATTTACTGTATTTGGTTTTGCATTATTTGGATTTGATTTGTTTAATTTCGGTATATTTGCTTTAGAGGCCCCGAAGCCCTTACCCTTATTGCCCCTTTGCCTTTTGGGTTTAGTCCCTTTGCAGAACTCCCAGTAATACTAACCGCTTTCTTCCTTTCTGTATTTTAACCTGACTACTTTTTATACCAATTGTTTGAATAAACTTGACACATTTGATACATCAGCCTCTGGTTCTTTTCATTCTGAACCCGTACCTTTCTGGGGAACCTTACCTTGTTCAGTCCTATAAATCTATATACAGTATATGGTTAATGTGTTTAAAGGATCCCTCACTCCTATATGTGTGGGTGGCGTGGCGTAGTCATTGCTTTACATAGCCCTGCTACACATATATTGTTTTTTTAAGATTTTTTGGCTTAGATAATTTAGATAGATTTTTAAGTGAAGATTGACAGGACAGAGGAGAGAGACATGGGGAGAGACACGCAGCAAAGGACATTGGGAAAGGGAATCGAACTTGCGACACGCTGTCAGGCTATTCTAGAGCCTCGGTGCCCGGACTGCTAAACTAGCAGTCCGGGCCATTTTGTGAGTTTTGGATAAAATCGGTGGGAGTATTAGCAAAAAGTGTCTTTTGAAGAAAACACACTATGGCAGAAAATGCAATCTGGCACAAACAGTGCTATAAGTTGCGTCATGATTCAAGGAATCCAGGGGAAAAAATATGCTGATTGTACGACCTACGGTTCAAGAAAGAGTTATAGGCCAAAATGTGAAGTGGGCTGTTGTAGCACCACCATGAGGAGATTTGTAAAATTTGGGATGAAGGTTCTTGGCTTAGTGGGAATGTGCGTGCAACGTTTCCCAGCAATCGGGCGCTGCATTCATGATGTGTGTCATTTTGTTAAAATTAAGTTAAAACATACAAAGTTTTGAGAAACTTTGAACGCAGCTCCTAGTAGGCCAATTAAGAACCTCCACCCCAAATATTTTAAATCGTCCTGTTATAGCGCCACCATGAGGCCGATTTTTGCTTAATACATTAATTAATACTATTCCTACAGATTTTGTCCACACCTATGCGCACTTCGGTACACCTTATCTCTGTAGTCATGCGATCAAGACGTATCTGTTAGATTTCACATATTCCATTCCAATTGGCTATGGTTGCCTTCCAAACTTTGCATAAGTGGCTCGTTTTGCACACTCGCAGTAAGACAAGGAAGAACCTCCACCCCACATATCTTACATTGGCCCCCTTCAAAACACACTTTTTTCTACTACTCCCAAAGATTGTGTCCAAAACTCACACAAACCGGTACAAATGAGCTCTGGGGTCATGTCATCAAGATGCATGGTTTGATTTTCAAATTCCAAGTGGCTATGACTGCCTTCCATTATTTGCGGGCCCTGGGTGGGCAACCCGGCCTGGTGAGACATGTGCTCCGAGGAGCACACTTTTCTAGTTTTATTAGTGTGATTTGATTCTCCCTTTGATCGTGTATATTACTTACCTGGGCACTGTGCCAAGTTGGCCCAGATTCCTGGCCTGTGTCTCAGTGACAATCTGTGCCTTCAGCACCACAGGCTTCCCTGAAGCCACCTTCTCCCCCAGGAGGAAGCGCACAGTAGTGGAGAACTTGGACTGTGTCTTGATGACCTGAGGGGGCTGCTTCTCCGCCATCAAACAGCTGAAGCAGACATACAGTATGGAGACAGGCATCATGCATTAAGGACCTTTTGGCACAATACCAAACTGATTTGAATAATATCATACTTAAAGGACAGGGACCAAGCAAAGAACCTTGGTGTAGTGATGGACTCAGACTTGAACTTGAATAGCCACATTAACACAATCACAAAGTCAGCCTACTATCACCTTACAAATATATCACAAATGAAAGGACTTCTGGTCATGTCTAAACAGGATTTAGAAAAACCTGTCCTTGCATTCATCTTCAGTACACTTGACTATTGTAAGTCAAGTGTACTGAAGATGAATTTGAATGAACTTTTAGGGAGTAAAGACGCTGTTACAATTAGTAACAGCGTCTTTACAGGTCTCCATAAAAAGGTCTGCTTTCTGTCGCAAAAAAAAAAAGCGTGGCGAAGCAGCGTTGTGGCCCACCCACAACGCTGTTGTGGGTGGGCCACTGTTGTGGGGGGGGGGGGGGGGGGGGGGTATGTTACTGCACGGCCGGGGACCCACACATATGTCATTCATTATTATCTGGAACAAACTGGCAGTTTTCTGGGCGTTTGTTCCAGATATGCGGTGCATAAAAAGGCGTGCTGCAATTCTCAGTTCTTTTCAATCACAACTAAAATTCATTGCTTAAAGACGTAGTGAAATGAAAAATATGTTTTTCACACTTTTAGAGCATATCCGTGGTGATATGGCCATACCTAACAATAGATGCCAAAAGAAATTAAGAAAACAAATATTCAGTATGTTTTATATCAAAAGTCCCTAAAAGACCAATCTTAATTACTTCCTGTGAACGAAAACGTGCTGCGAGATGACATAGATAGATCTGTATGAATGTAAATTAATCTTGATTTCGTTCACCTGTTTGATTCCCATATCTCACGTTCCTCCAAACACACCTAATTTTAATTACAGAACTAATCCGTTTTTGAATCTCATTCAAGATGACATCCAGACAGTTTATTACTCATTATAAACTTAAAATATGTATCTGAAAACATTTTAGGTTAGAAATAAGCTAAATTATATTCCACCGTGCCATAGCCTGTAGGGATGGAACCTTTTGATTGGTTGCGAGGCCGTTTCAGACTTAAACTTGAAAAATGTAATTTCACAACGTCTTTAATGTTTTGTGTAAAGCACATTAAATTGCCTTGTTGTTCAAATGTGCTATACAAATAAACTTGCCTTGCCTTACTTTCCACCAATGCTGGTAGATGGGTTTTATGGTCTTTTTGTGCTTGTGTTGTACAGTATGTTTAGATTGGACCAAGAGTCTGCAATAAAGCATAAATACAAAGCCAGTGTGAATGAAAATCTAGTTTGTATACTTCCATGGTATTACCTTTGAATCAGAGACTGTAGAAGGCGCTCTAGCTTTTCCTCATGCTCTGCCATTGGTTGCCCCACCAGCATCAATTCTTGTCTCAGTTTTCCATTCACCACAAGCAGTGTCTCACACCTCAAAGAGGAAGAGAGAATGTGAATCAGAACACATGAGAGGTTAGAGACAGACAGAGACTGGGAGAAAGAGACACTGAGTAACAGACCAATAAAAAGAAAGAGAAACTGAGAAATAGACAGACTGAAAGAAAGATTCTGAGAAATAGACGGATAGAAAGATACTCAGAAATAGACGGATAGAAAGATACTAAGAAATAGACACAGATGACAGCACTGCTAAGTCAGCCACATCAGTTCAGCAACATAAAACCACACAAAGCATCTTTGTGTAGGGCCTACATCTTAATATATGTATATTTCTGGTCATTTGTTTGTTTATTTTTGATATATTTTGCTGTACGTATGTGGTGTGCCTCACCAGGTCTGCAAGGGGATGAGGTTGTCATCAAAGGGGTGGCCAATGGTGGCCTTATGCTGCTCCCACCTCCAGGTCTTCAGTCTGGTGATGAGATTTGACTGACACTGGTCCAGACTGTCCACAGCCTCCTGCAGCAGCTGAAAGCGTTTCTATAAACAGCACATAATATGTTTCAAATCGTCACTGTCGGGCAGAAACCTCAACTTTTTATGTTTTCTTTTGGTAAACTAATGCCCAACTTCATCATACAAGAGTGTTGTGTGCTTGTAGATCTGCTATTTTCACTATTATTATTATTTCATTTTTAATAATTTTTTTTTTTAAATGAACGGTTTTGACATACAAGGTTTCCACCCGACTGCAACGATATGATATATGTTTTTGTGTGGGAATAACAACTGGCATTCTTTTATACAAAGTTGTTTCCTTAAAACTAAATATAGCGATAATCAGTAGTTGACAGCTTGCTCACCTCAGCCAAAGTTTGCAATTGGTTCTCCTGCTGATTAATATTTCTTTGAAGATTTTGCCGTTCTTTGTTCTGTGGGTCCAATCCGTTCGGTTGGCCAGGCCCTAAGCCAAGGAGACAGTAAGTAAGCAAGCTAAGCCTCATATTAAAGCCTCAGATTGTTATATTGTTAACAAAATCAAATCAAATCAAATCTAAAGGCCTGTTGTGCAATATGTGGTCCCTATCATGGGAAACTATGAAACTAGGAAATGATGTGGATCTCAGGATCCATTTGGCTCCAAAGTGAATCTCGAACTTGGCTCCAATGTTGATCTCGTATTTCATAGGGCGAGCCTCTTGCAGACCATAAAAAGTGGAATTATGTCATTGCCAAAACAAGCTAGCTCTCACATTCTCTCCCAGCACCCAGGGGGAGTCCAATCGATGTCATACCATTGACAATGGCCAATAAAAACAGAATCCTTTTTTAGCTGGGATGATGTCATAGTACTATGATCTGAAATACAGACCAGAACTGATACATGGGAAAACTCACAACAATGACTCACCTTGTGAATCAAACTCAAAGTTTGTTACATTCAAATTGAGCTGTTCTTGTCCGTCGTGGATATTCTTTCGACAGTTCTGGAGCTCTTGCACCTTCAGAACTAGGTGGTCCACATCCTGCATATTTGGGGTAGAGGACTGCACAGGCCTGGGGGACTGCGCGTAGTGGGGCAAGTTGACAGTCTGAAGACATGGGACGGCACTTACTACTTTACATTTTGTCGATGAATACTCAATGACATTCTGTGGGCCAATGTGGTTCAAAATGTTTTGTTGTCATGAAATATAGTCTCAGATCCACACTCACCATACACACCCTGCAATGTTACTTATGATCATCTTAATGATCGTCTTAAAATGAACTATCACTTACTTCTCACATTTTAGACTGTTCATTGAGATTGTTAACCAGTGACTGATAATAAGCGTAATGGTTATCCTTATTGCAGATGATCCAATAATTAAATATCCAACAGCAAGAAGGCACACAAGTATTCCTAGTGTTCCTGTGATGCTAGAATTATAATACAGTTCTTACAGCATTGTTGAGTAGGGCCTGCTCCTTCCTCAGGATGTCCCTGACCATCACCCCAAAGTTTAAAGGCTGCGTCCGGAATATGTTCTGTAGAGCAAACACATCAGCACAAAATATCAGTATATGGATGATGGATGACAGCTGTTATATATTCAATGCACTAACATAGTGTTTCTCAATGGGGAGGTGGTGTCATCCTAGCCTTTTTTAGCGGCGCTAGCCGCTCTATACCTTTAGGTATAGAGCGGTAGCCCTCTATACCTGGCTTTTGCGTCAACGTTCTGATTGGTCAGACACGTCAACAAAGTGATTGGTCAAGCTTCACGTGACACGTGGCTATAAACACATTATAAACACTTATTGATGACAAAATGTATCAAAGGCGCCGCTACCTTCACACAGGTGTGATTTTTTAATTAACATGATGCTGACCATGATACTGACATGATACTGACATAATACTGACCATGATACTGACATGATACTGACATGGTCCCAACCATGATACTGACATGGTACTGACCCAATACTGACCATGATACTGACATGGTACTGACATGATACTGACCATGATACTGACATGATACTGACATGGTACTGACCCAATACTGACCAGGACACTGACATGATACTGACCATGATACTGACATGGTACTGACCCGATACTGACCATGATGTCAGTCACAGGGCTGTGAGAGGGGCCTGGTGTGACAGAGCCTGACATCACATTATCATAGTATCAATACTGATTGAGAAAAACTAACCAGTTACATACTGGAGCACCTCCCTTTGGAATATATTTACACAAACAATGTTTTATGTACATTTTATTTTAATACGTTTTATTGACCCACAAAAAACAGGATAGATACACGGGTTGAAATAAAAACAACACATCACAATGGAAATATGCTCTTAGCTTTCTTGTGTTTATCCTTTTGACGGTGGTATGCAACTGTGTTTAGTATCACGTGACGGGTGCTGCCGCTCCTTCCCCCCCCCCCCCCTAACTATGTTCTCCTTGATGAGGCTTTGAACCCGCGGCACGCCCGGCTGGCGGCCCTTGAGGCTAATGACTTTTGTTCCTTCATTAACACTTTCCAGCCGGTGCCTCTGGTGCGATTATAACCTCCTGTTGCGTTGTGTTTGCCAGTGCCGTGTATCTTTGAGTGTTTTCCCTCTGTCTGTGAGGAGTATCTCTGTTTGTGTAATATTTCATAGTAAAACCCAGTTTCTCTATCATCATCTATTGTACATATTTCTTGTTTTTCATACCAGTAACCTGTAAACTGATCGTATGACGTTCTGCATAGTAGTGTATATTTGTATGTCTTCTTAAATGTCATCATGATTTGAGTGCACAGGGATCTCATATTAAATAAGCCAAGTGCTTTTATGAGCGATCCAGTTTAGAGCATGGGTTCCCAAACTTTTCAACCCGCGACCCCAAAATAAGGCGGAAATTGACTCTGAAATTGACACTGCACGTTCGGTGCGCATTTGTAATGTGTTAAAATTGTAAAATGTACCATTTGTGATCATTTTAGATGGTATTTCATCCATTCTGTTGAATAAAAAGTTAAAAAAAAGTTTTTTTTTTTTTTTAAATGACCCAAAATAATTTCGCGACCCCACGTCAGTCTCCCTGGGGTCGCGACCCCTACTTTGGGAACCCCTGGTTTAGAGGACCGTGTATTGTGAATTGTACTTCCATGTACTTTTACCATGTCTTTCTAAATAAAGTATTCAATCAATCAATCAACCGTGTCTGTGTCCTCCACTTGGGTCCTGCCTGTCCTGTCGTTTTCAAACCGTGACAGTATAATCGCTCCAGTCCCTTCTCCTGTGAGTCCCGCACCGAGGACCATGGACAAGTGTCCCAGGGCGGCCGTGAGACTGAGAAGCAGCGGCGGTTCGGGCTGGGCCTCTGTCTATACTGCGGCGTGGGCGGACACTACATCAACGACTGCCCGGTGAGGCCCCCGCGTCCCAAGAAGTGACTTTAAGTTAAGTTCTGGTTTTGTTTTTCAGTCGCGCTCTGTTCCGAGTGTTGTTTTTCGTTCAGTTGTGGTTTTTGGTTCACGTTCTCTGCCTTGTCTTTTCCTCCTGTTTTCTCTTTCTTCCTGTCCTATCTCCAGCTCCTTCTTCACCCCGGGTCAGCGGCGACGAACGGCGGGCGGCCTGCCGAGACGTCCGAACCTGGACGGGCGGCGCCAGTTTCCTGGTGCGGCGTCTGGTCCCTCCGTGCTGGTTCGCGGTCTCGGCAGTTTCCGTTTCCCGGTCGTCGCTGTCCGGGGCCTCTTCTCTTCTGCCTTGGTCCCCCCCCCCCCCCCCCCGGCTCTTCGCCTGCCGTCCGGGCCTCGATCCCTACGTCTCTGTCCTGGTTCTTCGCCTGCCGTCCGGGTCTCCCCTGCCGCTGTTCGGCTGGACCCGGCGGCCGTCCTGGCCTCGATCCCTACATCTCTGTTCTGGTTCTTCGCCTGCCGTCCTGGCCTCGACCCACGTCTCTCTATCCTGCCCTGCCTGCGCCCTCTGCGCCGGCGCGCGCAGAGCCCTGGCAGCGATCCCCCCCACCAGACCTCGTATTGTGAATTTGTACTTCCATGTACTGTTGTTCTCATGTCTTACTAAATAAAGTACATCAATCACCCGGCCCTGTCTCTGTCCTCCTTCCCCCCCGGAGGTCCTGGAACATCAACCGTGTCTGTGTCCTGCACTTGGGTCCTGTCTGTCCTGTCCAGGGGTGCAATGCTCAGTGGACGGGGTTGCACGCCGAGCAACCACTTATTTGGCCAGGGGGACGCGCAGGCACATGCACGGATGTGCACGCGAGGTGCACGAGCGTGCATGCAAGAATGCGTTCCACTCGATCCGTGCGCCGAGCGAGTACCTGGCTACTTAGCATATCAATAGCGCAGGTTGTCAGGTGTGAATGTGAAAGGGGTTTCAGCGCCATGAATCAAATCATCACCCCAACCCGCACACGGTTAATGGTTTCACGGGTAGCATCTTTGATGTTCATTAAGATAAACGGGCCACCTCGAAGGTTCTGGGATCCAACGACATATGTGAGAACTTGGCTGAGAGCCCATCAGGCAGCTGAGAACAAGAGAGCGAAAAAAGCTAAACCATACAAGCCCCAAACCAATTGGTGGGGGCTTGCTTGACTGTTTTGAAACTACTGTTAAATTACATTGAAAAAATGTAAGTGATGTTGTGTAATGTTGCGCGCGTGCACGTGCGCGTGCACGTGTCGTCATTAAAATAGAGAGCAACCACTTCTCAAATGAGCATAGCATCACTGGTCCTGTCGTGTTCAAACCGTGACAGTTTTGTTTAGTTTGTACATATGAACACTGTCAATAAAGATATCAAGTAGCTCAACCAGTCTGTGTACATAGCCCTCAAACCTTGATCCATACATGGTAGGTTTGCTGAGCACCAATATTATTTTTCAGCAACGCCCTGCGGTGACACACATTTACACCTGGCAGCCTTCCACTACAACCACAAGTTTATACTGTTGACCACTGAGCAGCTCCACTGGACCAGTTGGAGATTCAGAACCTTGGCATTCACCCCTCCACTGCATCAGTATCAGGTCAGGGCTCCCATGGAACATTAGGGGGTCAACATCCTGGGCCCTTTCCCCATTATTGACAATGAAAACCACTACGTCACTATGGATGTCACTGAGGACTATTTCACAAAGTGGCAAGAGAAATATATGGTTCTGGACCAGAGCACGACTACCATGACTAGAAATAAAGGGGAAGGCTTACATTGCACAGCTATGAGAGAGACTAAGGGAAACACACAAACTGACCTGGGAAGTGCTCTCTAAAGCTGGGCTCTGCCAAAAACAGGCTCATGACTCTCATTGCGAGGAGGAGGACTTTGCATTGGGGGTCCTTACACCTATACCCTCCTTCTATTAATTCACAGATTACATGTGTGTCAGTCTGTCCCGGGCGTAACTCAAAAAGCGTCCAAACTTGGCGCGTGTCTCATATCACCCCAAGGTGTGCAGTGCCCAATGGCAAGTCAGACAGACAGTTTCCAACAACCGAAAAACCACATATATCTGTATCTGCCTGATAACATTTGTGCCGCATAGTCAACATAAGTGACAATGAATGCAATGGAACAGAAAGTGGCAGAATGTGATAGAAGAATGGCAGTAATATTGGGATGGAGGAGAAGGCATATTGATCAAATTCAAAGAAAAGTGGGTGAGAACGGAAGGTACAGTATGGGAAGCAGGAGAGAGGAGGTCATCATGTAACATGTAGGATGACAATGTATTCCCAACTTGCATTGTTCCCGACATGCATGGCCCCAAGTAGGCCTAGTATATGTACTGTAAATATATGATCTCCTGACCATGTTTCTGCTGATGTGCATCAGCCTCATCTTCTCCACCACGTCGTCTTTCTGCTGGGCCAATGTGTGGAGAATGCTGATGATCTGCTCCAGCAGAAGCTGGGCCTGGGCCTTCTGATCCACCTTATTCGGCTCAAAGTCCTCCCTAGACATACAAGCACACACGGAAACAGGCATGCATGCACATGCACACGGACACGGACGTGTGTGTGTGTGTGTGTGTGTGTGTGTGTGTGTGTGCGTGCGTGCGTGCGTGCGTGCGCGCGCGCACACACACACACACACACACACACACACACACACACACACACACACACACACACACAGACGCACACGCACACGCACACACACACACACACACACACACACACACACACACACACACACACACACACACACACACACACGTGTACACATACATTAGACACACATTCATATATCCATGATAAGAATAAAAACTTCAGTCTATCATATATATACAAAATGCATATACAGTAGCCTACATGGGAATGTGCCTGCGTGTGTGCGTGTGTGCGTGCGTGCGTGCGTGCGTGCGTGCGTGCGTGCGTGCGTGCGTGCGTGCGTGCGTGCGTGCGTGCGTGCGTGCGTGCATGCTTGTCATACCATCTCTGTTCTTCAATCCAACTGGCCAAATAGAACCTGACCTCTATGGGAAATGAGTTTGGATAGAGGTCAGTGACAGTCTGCGTGGGCAGATACTGAAACAGCTGGTTCATCCGCGTCCACTGAGCCATGGTGAGAGAACTGCAGGACACAGAAGGCAAGTGTAAAACATTATAATTGGTTAACTACAGTTTATTTTTAGACAACAACAACTTGAAGATGAACAGGAAGAAGGATGTTATATTGCATTCACAAGAGGCTAGCCTCGGGTTTCCAATCTAAACATAGGCTGAAACGTAGGGGAAAAGGACTTGAAACCGTGAAACTGAAACAGTGCCAAATCTGTTGCCGAGCAATAAAGCCAACACATCCTGTGAGATTTATTGGGTTTGCACATGTGGGGAGAACCACAAGTTGTTGACAACAAACAGCCCTACCTCTTCCGTGTTTTCACCCATCCCTTTGCCACTAAGTGTCATACTTTATACATAACTTTTTGTCTGTATTAACAGTACAGTATATCATTGCAGTCGTAAGTTAATTCCCTACTTTGCCATACAAAAGTGTCATGTAAAAGTAGCAGAAATCTGCAATTTTTGGTGAAACTGGTAGATAGATACTTTATGTGTCCTTGCGGAAATTCATTTTGTGCCAAGCAGCCATCAGGATACAAAAATCACAAACACATAACATAAATACAAAATACATACAAGCTAGAAAAGGCCACCAGTCATGATTCAAGAGGCATCACATTACATTTTATGCACAGAACTGAGATGGGGCCTGTTTGTTCAGGAGTCCTATGCTTGTAGGGACAAATGATCTTGAAGCCCTAGTCTGCAACATTGGCACTGTGTACCGTCGTCCTGATGGTAAAAGGTGGTATTGACTGTATAACGGGTGCGTTCTATCCCTAGCAATAGCTCTCCCCTTCCTAAGCACCCGGGTCTCATACATTGCTGCCATATACTCTCATGTCGTACCCCAGCTATCTTGCTGGATACATTGATGATTTTAGGGAGTTTGTTCTTATTAACCAATGATAATGAGCCATACCAGGAAACAAAACAGAAAGTCAGTGCACTCTCCACGAAGGCTCGATGGAAGAGTACCATTACACTTTTTTCCACGTCATAGCGTCTCAGTCTGCGCATAAAATTCAGCCTCTGCTGACCTTTCTTATAGATGGCATCAGTGTTGGAATTCCATGTCAGCTTGGAATCAATTGTTGTACCCAAATACTTGTATTCCTCAACAGTCGCCACCCCATCCCCATCAATGACTATTTGCTGGTGTGCATCATGAGCACTAGTCCTAAAATCAAATATTGTATAACCTCCTTAGTTTTCTTAATATTCAACTGAAGGAAGTTACTCTTGCACCAACCAGCAAACTCATCCACTGTTCTTCGTTAGCTTATCTCATCCTTCTCAATCAGACCAACAATAGCCGTGTCGTCGGCAAATTTAACAATACAGGTGTTATCTGAGTCACTCCTACAGTCGCTTGTGTACAGAGTGATCAATACCGGTGAGATCACGCTCCCTTGCCGAGCCCCCATGTTGGTTGTAATAGGGAGAGATATTGCTTTATTCACCCTGACATGTTGTACCCGATCAGTCAGGAAGGACTCCACCCATCTGATGATATTGGTGTTAACACCCTCAATGGTTAAGTCTGATTGAGGGTTTTATACATTTTTAACAAAAAAAAGCATTAACAAGAGCTTCTGACTAAATAATAACTACATTGGGTCCATTAGAACGCAGGTTCTTTTGTCCATGCCCTGAAAAGTAACAGTTTTGGACTTGGACAGGTTTCCACCTGTGACCCAGCAGCGACGATACATTAACATGGCTTAGTTTACTGTATGCCACTATTATCTCTGCCAGGCCGAGCAGGGATGGATGTTTCCACCCATGTGTGTTTGTGTCAAAATGTCTTGCACACGAGCACCAGACAAAGACAGAAAGAGAGAGGACAGAGATGCAGTTTGACATTACTATATCAGACAGTATAAGTATTATACTGCCATGGTGGAGTTTTGTGCTCCACTTGAGTTGAGTGCCCCTTTCTAGTTGATGTCTATGCTCATGTTCACTGAAACATGAAAGCCCTGATAGCTGACTCTGGAGTCTGTCTGTAATTCTGCAATATTTTACTGCAATACCGCCAGCCAATTTGAGAATGCTGAAATTAGCCAACATTCCCTAATGGCAGACAAAGACAACAGTTCCTCCTTTACTTCAATGAATTAAACATAAAACAAAAAGTTTGAAAATGTGTGTTTGGTAGATGATAGCTCTGTTATAACCATGCTTCTTGGCAATACATTGTATCTGTTGGAAAGCCTGTTTATTTTCCTTTTAAATGGTGCCCCTTTGTAAGGAACACGTGTGTGTGACACAATTGTTTTTAGGCATCCAAACGTTATGATTTAGCAGCTTGCCAGAGGCTTCGGAAAACGTTAGTCATGATAGGCCTATGGCAGCACCTAAATAAAAAGGGCATTGAACAGTCTGTGATGCTATAGCAGAATATGCACTTCCCAGGAAACACTAACCTCTATGGATCAATCAGTGGCTCTCACTACCACTAGTGAGTCACTAACGTATGCATTGCTATGCAATCAGTTTGAGACACACCATATGCTGTGTAGGGGCCGGGGCTGATATATATACCATATGCCGGATGTGCTGAAGAAACTTCCTCCATAAAGGGGTGGTTTAGACTTTAGAGAAGTTGGCAACAGCTACTGTATAAAACGGGTTATCCCAACCTGTGCTCTGCATGGTATCTCTGCTGCCAATGGAGACTTTTCACAACTTTGTATTGAACTTTGAGTTCATGTCATTGCTCATGTCATTGGAATTACTCTATTTAATATCATTTGACAGAGTAAAAATAAACATAGGTCAGGATAAGCTACCCCTCGAAAATATCAAGTAGGCTCAAATTAAATGTGTTACAAAAATGTAGTGCATTACACAATACTAGGCATAAACAAAGTTGGGACATACATGTATGTCTGGCTCTGGGACATACATGTATGTATGCATGTAGGCCATTGGTTCTCAAAGTGGGGTCCGGGGACCCCTAGGGGTACTTGAGGGGGTCCCCAGCTAAATGATGGACAGGAACCAAATGGACCCTTATGGGTCCGTTAGGGTCCATTTGGTTCCATTTGTACACTCTCAGAGTTAAATTAACATTGATTTTACAATATGAATTGGGGTCCCAGAGGTATAAATGCCATGAAATGGGGGTCCGTAGCCTTATGCATGTTAAACTGGGGGTCCCTGAAATTAAAATGGTTGAAAATCACAGCCGTAAAAACCTTCTCTTATTGGGGTCCCTGGCATAACTTTTCAAATGGGGGTCCGTGGGGTAATAAGTGTCAATTTGGGGGTCCTTGACATGAAAAGGTTTGAGAACCACTGATGTAGGCTATACATAGCCTACAGTAGACCAGGCTACTGTAGGTTGTACAATAGAATTGGCCCAACACAGAGCTACTGTCAGAGCAAAAATAGCTTCTTGACAGCCTACTGGTGAATGTTTAGGCCTATACATAAACACAATGACAGTTGGTGATCAACAATCATGGCTACTTTTCACAACAGACTGTAAAGTAAACAAAAGGGAATTTTCACCATAGCCTATATATTGTCAAATTATTCCTATACAGTGTAGCCTATGTTTAATACAACTGATTTATTCACTTTAATACTTATCACTTAACTTAAGTAGACTGCTGTCAGTGGTGTAAAGTAACTAAGTACATTTACTCAAGTACTGTACTTATGTACACTTTTGATGTATTTTGTTTTACTTTAGTGAAGTATTTCCAATTTTCAATACTTAATTACTTCTACTCCACTACATCTCTGTACTTTTACTCCAATGCAATTATTAAATATTTACAAGTTATTTTTTAGATTTTTATTTTTATTACTAAACGTACATTAACCACTTAAGGTGAGGTCTATATATATCTTGGCTATTTGAAAATAGCAGATCTACAAGCTCACAATGCACATTGACTTTTACTTCTAACATAGTATGTCTACATTGCAGTATTGATACTTTTACTTAAGTAAGTACTTTTCCACCACTGCTTGTTTTTATGCTCAACAGATAACGTGTTTATAAACATCCATTGTAGTCAATAGCTACCAGAAAAAAATATACTGTTAACTAAACACTTTTATTCATCTCTATGAGTTAACATAACCCCCCAGTAACAGTCTGCAAATAATAGCTAATAGCCTATAAGCCTATATAGCCTACATATTGCATGCATGTCATTCGTGCATTCGTGCAATAATTCAGTTGACTCGATCTGTCATAAAACATTTTTTTAAAGTAGGCCTACAAGAATTGTCACTTACCGCCTGGAAAGTATTAGTTTCTTTTTCAAAACATTTAAAAAATGTGATCGCGTATCTCCTTCCTCCCCGACTTCAGTTTCACATGTAGGCAGTTTCTACTCCACAAAGTCTGAGTATTCTACTGAATCCAGCTGTGTCAATAATGAGCTCCGTATTGTCCAGATACCTTATAGAATTAGACCCACTATCGTTATTACGTTATAAATAGCCTATAAGTTATAACATCGAGTAAAAAGTTCTACCAAAGATAGGCGTGCTGTTAGACAGGCGCAGAAAATACTTCCCTATTACGATCATAAACCGCCTCCGTTTTTTTTAGCACAGCCCATTTCCTCTCTTCAAGTTCACACATGTCTCCTGGTCACTGGGGCTATAGCAGTGTTTGTATCAGTGGAGGAAAAAGTTCTCAAAATGTTTACTTAAGTAAAGTATTAATACTGCAATGTAGAAATACTCTGTTACAAGTAAAAGTCAAGAATTCCAAATTTACTTGAGTAAAAGTACGAATTATGCAGAATGTCTTGTCCCATTTCACAAGTTTTCAAATGTATAAAATGTATACAAAAATATTTTGTGTCGTACAAAATGTATGTAGGGCTGAAGTGGTTAATGTATGTTTTGTAATAATAATAATAAAAAAAGTACAATATGTTACAATAGCAATTAAATATTCTGTTACAATTAAAAGTCCTGCATTCAAATGTTTTATAATTGAATAAAACTGAAATTGTATTGGCATGAAAATATAGGCTAGGCCTACTTAAAGTAGGATAGCCCACTAATTATGTAGAATATATTTAATGGATTAAAAAGTAGGTACAATATTTGCCTCTGAGACGTACTACTAGTGGAGTATAAAAGTAGGCTATAAAGGAATGAAAAATGGAAATATGACTACTCAAGTAAAGTAAAAGTACCTCAAAATTGTACTTAAGTAGACATTACTTGAGTAAATGTACTTACATTACATTACATTCCACCAGTGAACTTGAATGAGATAGCCTATATGCACTAACATGTTCCCCCTTGTTTAGCCAGCAGCAGCAATCGGTTCATCAAATGGAATTACGTACTTAGGCTCTAGGCCTATAAACTGATGAAATATAGCCTGTTATGCTTGACGGGAATGAAATTACCACAAAAAAAAAGAAAATATATATGCATCCTGCTTGTCCACCATTTCACAAAGGTGCAACCAATAGTTGCTGAGGGGGGCACAGGATCAGTAACCCCAGAACACAGTCCCCCTCCCTCTGCAACCATTATGTTCGATCGGGTCCGATCCAGGCATGCAACCAAGCCTACGTTTGGACAGCAATATATTCTCAATTGTATCATTGTTTAATTAATTCACCCCAAAACGTTGTAGTTCTGGAGGAACTGGCAGATCAAAGGACACCTTTTACACTTAGAATCCACATAGTATCCACATTTATATCCACATATTCACTTAGTATCCACATACCTGTACATGTATTCACTTAGTAGCCACATAGTATCCACACGTATTCATACGTATTCACTTAGTATCCTCGTAGTATTTACTTAGAATCCACATAGTATCCGCATAGTATTCACTTAGTATCTATAGTATCCACATCTAGTATTCACTAGTATCAACATCGTATCCACATAGTATTTATTCACTATTATCAACATAGTATCCACATAGTATTCACTTAGTATCATAGTATCCACATAGTATTCACTTAGTATCCACATTGATTGATTGATAAATTGAATACTTTATCAGTCAGAAATGAAAACAGCACAAGGTACAGTAATAGCCTACATTAAAGCTAAAAGGATAACACAAAAAGGTCCTGGGGACTTGTTTACATTGTGGTTCTATGTATTCAATTCATCAACATGCCATACAAAAATTAACACAATAATACATGTCATCAACAAATACAAACACTATGTGTACAAAAGAGATGGTAAAATGACATGTACCACCCCTTATGGTCTCCTGATAGATGTTTTTTCAGGCCAATTTTGAAAGAAACCAGTGTTACACATCCTTTAATATGGATGGTGTCAGGGCATTCCGCATTTTGGTGGCAGAGCAGTAGAATGAGAACTTTCTCATGTCATGTTTGTTATAAATGTGGGTGGTACCATATCATGGTCACTCCCTCTAGTGTGGCTGTGGGTGTTACTCACTTTGGAAAAGTAGTTTGACAGGTATGAGGGCACTTGAGGGCACTGTCTCTTTGACTATCTTAATACCAATCCCAGTTATATTTGCTTAACAATGTCTTCTACCCTGAGCCATCCCAAACTAGCAAGTGTGTTGGAAAGGTGGGCCATGGGCTTAAGGTCAAGACAAGAAGTAGTTGTATCAGTTTGTTTTGGGAGGTCTGAAGCTTAGTTTTTAGTGACATTGAGATGTTGGACTGGAGAACCAAGAGGTGCAAGCATAATCAAAATAGCATTGAATGAGGGCTCCAGCTAGAGTCTTGAGAGCACTTTTGTTGACAAAATAGGAAATCCTGCCCCAAAATCTTCTTCTTCGATTGACTCTCTAGTACTATGTGGATCCACATAGTATCAACATAAACCGCTCACAAAATGTAAGGAAACTTGAATTTGGGCCATTATATCTCCCCTTTACTAATACCAATCAGTATAGTGTTATATATCATTTTTATCGGTGATTAGTCACCTTTACAACGATGTACAGCTTGTAAGCATCGGGCTTTCGTGGAATGAGCAACACAGGCAAACGTGTGGGTAGCGCAGAGCAAAAATGTGCCAAAATCACCCAATATGCTTTTGATGGTAATCGCTCTTATTTTGAGCGACCTGCCAGCACACACTTGCTGAGAGGTGGGTTCTGCAACTTTACGTTCTGCAAAATGGGTTCTGCAACTTTGTTGAGTTTGTGTATGCTCCAAGCAGCAACACTGCCCCCATAGAAAGATGCCACGTTTGTCCCTTCAGGATAAGGCCCGTGCAATAGGGCAAGTGAAGCTGGTGTTCCGTTACGCAGATTACGCATTATTTGATGTCAGCCCTGGTACCATTTGCAGGCAGGTGTGTGCCAGTCACAGGTGTAGGACTGGCACCTGAGCATGGGCCCTGCAACTTTGACATCTGTCTTTGGTACCGTTGTGCAAATCTTGCCTGTAAATCTATGGTTCCTCAGTGAAGCAAGGGGTCTGAGTTGTTGTCTTCCTTGTTGACTTCACCAGTCTCACAGAACTTAGTCCTAAGTTTGGAAATGGTATCAGGGCTAACACCAAATAATGCTGTCACACTGCATAACGGAACACCAGCTTCACTTGCCCTGTTGCACGGGCCTTATCCTGACAAAAGTGGCATCTTTCCATGGGGGCAGTGTTGCTGCTTGGAGCATACACAAACTCAAAGTTGCAGAACCCATGTTCAGGTGCCAGTCACTCACCTGTGAGGCAGTCATACACCTGTGCCCATTGAATGTCATGAATGTCACGACATTGAATGTCAGCAGAACGGTCTAACGGGCCATTTTGGCACATTTTTGCTCGGCGCTACCCACACGTTTGCCTGTGTTGCTCATTCCACAATGCTTACAAGCTGTACCTCGTTGTAAAGGTGACTAATCACAGATAAAAATGATATATAACACTTTACCGATTGGTATTAGTAAAGGGGAGATATAAAGGCCCAAACTCAAGTTTCCTTACATTTTGTGAGCGGTTTAGTATTCACATCCACAATTAAGGGTATTTTCAGGAGAAATTACAATTCAGAAGCACAGCAGGAGAAAGGGTAAAGGAGTGTTGGTCGTTGGCAGGTATGCTGAGACTAATCAAGGCAACGGGTACTTCCTCTTATTTTGAAGTCCTGGCAGGAATTGAGATTTTGATTAGTGGAGGTTCACTTGACGCTTCCACTACTTTGTTCGTGTCTGTGACATGAGTCATGTCACGTGTCGACGTGAGCCATGAATAACTTCCACTAAGTATGATTTCCAGTAAGTAGCTGGTTTTTACCCTTGTTGTAATTTACAGTAAAGGCTCCTACCCTTAGGCTTAAGAGGTTTAGGAATTTTGCAGGTCAACACATGGTCAAAAAGAAAATAATAATAATAATAATAATAATTATTATAATAATAATAATAAACCTATTGTCCTTATCCAGTTCTCCACGTGGCTGATTTCAGTCAAAAATGTGTGTGTCTTCGAATACTCCGATGCTTAAATGTTTCGATTTTATTCACAATCGGATAGCACTGGCTGTTCAAGATCGAGCATTTAAATAGTGTCCATTTTGGTTAGTAATACTAGAAATATAAAAAAGCCCTCAGGGCTTTTTGTGTTATCCTTTTAGCACCATTGTATAATCATACCACTGTACCATTTGCAAACTGGTATTGTATTCAATCAATCAATCGATAGTATGCCCAAATTGATTCTATCTTCAGTTGACCTACATGGATATAAAGTTTCTAATAGGCCTACTGACCACAAGAGGGGGATGTAGGCTCACTGAAACATTATGAGGTGACCAGTGTCCGATACAACAGGGCCGGGAGGGCCCGATCAGGGTGATTTTTACATTCATTTTCTAGATCATAATCATTTATCAAAAAGGTCCGATGTAACGTAAATTCTCCGGAATTTCAAGCGAATCCATGCTCTATCTGTTCTCACAATATTCTGCGTAGGCCTATTATATGCAGGCAAATTTGTATTTTGTTTAGTTTGCTCCTTTTTGAGTGTCGGTCCGCATTTGTGTAGGCTTTTTTGTTGTTGTTTCCTATAAACTTTTTGCTTATTTTAATATGGAAAAAAACATACATGGCAATCTTAAGGAATCGTTATTGTTTAGATATAAATTAGTTTGTGAAAGGGGGTAGAGCAGACTATTTTTGTCAAGACATTCCACCTGTCAAAACCAATTTCCTGTACATCTCTGACTGATCTGTCTAACATTGGCCTGCTCCAAATAATGCTAACAGCTACAAGCAGCCAAGAATTTGATCACATCCTTTAAAATAGTTTGAAGAGATTCAACTGACCAATTATCTCTTCTTGTTTGAGATCACAAATTGTCATTTGTGTGTATGAACTGGCAGACACACAACATGATTCAGTTCTTTCCTAACCTGTAGGCCTCCAGTGATAGATTAATCTGAGTTGCCTTTGATAGCGCTATGAGTTTCAGATGTATTAATAAAAGGTGATATTCTTGTAGTCATTCTAGTCATGTCTGAGCCAATAGTTAAAAGGAAAAAGCCACTTCGGAGCAAAAAGGCATTAGCCTGCGTGAAATGACATTTACCTTGGATTATTTAAACGCAACATGCCAGTTTTATTTATAATATATATTTTTTATTTTGTCAGATGAACCTGGTGATCATATGAGCACAACATTAACATCAACTTTCAGGCAAACATTGTTTGGATTGCAGTCTTTTCTGCTCCCATAACATGTGAAATGTATGCCAGTGTTGAACAACATTCTTTAGTTTTATGTTTATTATATTGTTGTTTGCTGCACTCATACACCCCACGCTGGTCTGTCATAATTTCCAGGGTCCTTTTAGGTAAAACGTCCTTACTGGAGGCCTGCAACATCTGGAACCAATACAGCTGTGCCAGCTATCTCTGGGACCGGGGGGCTTTGAGGTTGTAGGGCAGGGTGGGGTGGGGGGGGGGGGGGGGGGTGAGGGGTTCGGCTCGTTGCTGCTTTGGCCCTGGGGGTCCGTGTGTCCCTGACTACAAAATAGACTTGATTGCTAACAGCTGGCAGCCCTAACTCACCCAGTGTCAGAGCTCTCCTCTGATGTCAACCTTGTCAGTATCAAGGCCTGGACAATGGAGGGCCAGCAGCAGCCCACTGCTGGTTGGGGAAAGGTAGAGAGATACTGAGGTGGAGAAGGCCTGTGTGTGGGGAGGAAGGGCTGCTGCACCAAGTGACGGCATGAGATGAGATTCACGGAATGACCTCTTTTTTTCATGAAGGTTGTTATCATAAATAACTTTTCATGTTTTTTATCAAGCCACCTTTGAGTGACATTCACACACCACACATGCAAACCTGCACACAAACGCACTCGCCCGCGCATGTGTGTGTGTGCGCACACACACACACACACACACACACACACACACACACACACACACACACACACACACACACACACACACACACACACACACACACTCACTGTGAATAATACTGATACTGACATGTTCCAGCTGAACACATGTGTATTCCACACAAAAGCTTAAGAAAGTTCTTGAATTACTGTTTGGTACATTGCAACAGTTAACATGTATGCAATTTTAATTCATAATTGGATTTATTATAGGCTACACACAGTCATTCATTATTACATCACCTCGCAACAGGGGAAGTCATGAAGCTCATACCAAATAATGTGAGAACAATTATACTCACTATACCACAACCCAATATCCAAGTATTGATACTAACTTTATATATAGTATATACTTTAATTATGTAATCTGCACAGTCATTGTCTCCTGTACAGCAATGTGCACAACGTGGCTGAGCTGTGCCCTTCCACTTCTTCCCAGATTATGAGTAAATAGGACAACAGTTCATTAGCATCTTTTATTATCCAATTAAAATCTATGCTCGCCTAATTACCTCCAATCAGCATGAAGGAGCGAATGATTGACTTCCTGGAGGACAGGAATCAGTTAGGACAGCAAGGGCAGATCATTATTCAGCAACTGTACTCAATGTATGCACTGACTCACAGTGGTGGAAAGTACATTTACTCAAGTAGTGTACTTAGGTATGGTTTTTCAATAATTCATACTTTTACTACACTACATCTCAGAGAAAACTAATGTGTTCTACTCCACTGTGATTATTTGAAAACATAGTTACTTTGCAGATTTAGATTATTGTCACAAAACATACATTGACCACTATTTTATACTTATATCTACAAGCTCATGATTAGGGGTGTAGTGTTACTTTAAGAAGTGGGGGGACGCATCTATACCGCTTGTTTCCCTCTACACCAAATCTCTCACCAAATCTCTTGCCGATCTACAAGCTCACAACGCATCGCAGCATGATGCATTGTGAGCTTGTAGATCGGCTATTTTGGGCTAACGTTCCCCCAGAATATGGATGCTGTGGTTCAAGTGGTTTTGACCAAAACCAAAATCCTAATTTTAGAAGTGGCTCCCCCTCCACTATACACCCCTGCTCACGAGGGAACCAGACTGAGAAAGTATGCTGTGCATATGGTACGTTCAAAGTGACTATCTCTTGTCCTTGATAAGATTTGTACATTCTTGTGTATTTCATTACACCAGACTTCACCCACATCAAAATGTAAACTTTGTTCAATAATAAACTTTTGTTGTTCCATTTTTCTTTTCCCATCTTTTTATGAATATTTTGTTGGGGCTTTTCTGACTTTATTTATAGGTATAGTGGAGATTAGAAGGACAGGAAAAAAGGGGAGAGACATGTAGTAAAGATCGTCGGGAATGGGACTCGAGGCCTCCCATCTTCTTTTTAAGCAGCTCAGCCAACACCAGACATTTCTGAGACTTGTATCCCAACAACCTGCATGTGAGTTTTTCATTTTGATGCTTTTTTTTAATTCAATGGTGTCCTCTTAATAGCTGAAGACTATCTTTTCCACTATACATGTGTAATAGTTATCCTCTCGTCTCTGGGTAGGGTAACATGCTGGCCACGCCAGCATGTTACCACACCAGGTATACTAAGGCTATCTTGATTGACTTACGATCCTTACCACCTAAGCCGTTTTAATAAACTACAAAATATGTCCCTGTTTAGAGTGTGTGTGTGTGTGTGTGTGTGTGTGTGTGTGTGTGTGTGTGTGTGTGTGTGTGTGTGTGTGTGTGTGTGTGTGTGTGTGTGTGTGTGTGTGTGTGTGTGTGTGTGAACTAACCAAAAAAACTATTTTTTTCTTGGCAAAAAAGAACTAACTGAATCATAAACAAATGTTTATTTAAAAATAGACTGATAAAGGTACAGAGAAACAGAGAAACACAGCAACCAGTACCAGATGTTTATTTTGTCTGTTAATACTGACTTATCTGTTATTGTGTGTCATGCTTTGTGCCTTTTAGATTTTTGGCTGATGGCTGTTGGTACTGATTCTGTGAACAAGACACATGACCAGAGAAGACCAAGGATGTGCAGCCAGCGGCAGGCGACCACGGCATGAGGGGATTTAAGCAGCTCAGCCAACACCAGACACTTCTGAGACTTGTCAGTGATCACCCAACACCTAAATGTGAGTTTTCAATTTGTATCCTTTTTTTATTCAACATGTCCTCATTGTAGCTAATTATGAGCCTGGTCTTCAAGATACTCAAGGGAGCCCATGTACTGTACCTGTCTAACTGCTTCAACAAAATGAGAGACACACGCAGGTTACAACACCAGAAGGAGCTTCACTGAACTTGTTCAACCCAGATTCGGCACCAACTTGGGGTTAAATTTGTTCTGTTATGCCACCAAAATGTTGAATGCCCTACCAACACCCATCAAAAAGTGGATGACTCCTTACCCTCCTTCAAAACCGCCATAAAAAGCACCTGTCTGCAATTTGCAACTGGTCCTAGACAAGTCTTCTAAGCTTGACACCAGAAATGTATTCAATCAATCAAAATAGCTTGATACAGTAATGTCAATCTTTACAGCAGCTATAAGTATAAATGTCAAACCAAACCCACATAACATTGAATTTATTTCATTGTGTTTTTTGCTGTAGATCTTGAAAGTACTCTCTACTGCACATCAAGAGCCAGAACAAGCACAAGGTATCTATCTATATGTAGACATTCAAATATTGTTTATGTTCACTGTTTTTGTTCATTAGTGTGCTCACATGCATTATCAGGCCAAAAACTAAACATGCTTTAGGTCCTCTTGAAGAAAACGGCACAGAGCTAACAATCTGTAGAGCTGGAAAGTGTTAAACTGTATTTTGTATTCAACATTGGGGCCATATTCCTTTACAGCAAAGAGTGAAGACTGCACAAGGTACATTTTAGCCACATGAACCCTATAGTTCCTATTCTGGACACGTCATAATAGACAAACCATCTGTGAAAGTAGCCGATCTACAAGCTCATAACATGTCGCGTTGCAACGCGTTGTGAGCTTGTAGATAAGCTATTTTCAGCACAACGGATTTGGTGTTGCAGTGACGGCATCGAAGAGATGCAAGGCTTTAACACCATATTGGGAGGCTTCCACAACGAGGTGGTGATATTAATCTGCTCTTCTCAAACGGGAGAATGGCGAAAGCCTGAAACGTCACAGCAGCACTCGGGTGCAATGAAGCACTTTGCAACAGGAGCCCACAGTGTGCAAGCCTTTTTTGCTTTACAACATGGGAAGAGCGCCTTAAGAAAGACAGCCATCCATTCTGTCAGTGCAAGAGTTATCTGATTGCTTCTTCACAGTGTACACTTGTGATTGACAAGATGTATAGTCAAGGTGTCTCGTCTGTACTACGCAACATCTATATTTGCTGTTGATTGTCTCCGCCAGGCCGAAAGGCATGGCGAGAGAGTATGTTTTACCCTCCGTCCGTCCGTCCGTCCGTCCGTCCGTCCGTCCGTCCGTGTGTGTGTGTCCGTCAGTGACCAGCTAATCTCCGCCACCGTTGGCTTGATCGCAGCGAAACTGTGCACACACACTCCCTGGAAGCCAATTTGGAATTTCTGCCCCAAGTGTTTCACATGGTCCTTTTATAGCGCCACCAGGAGGCTGACTTATGTAAAACTCATTTTTTTATATTACTCCTTCCGATTTTATCCAAATTTCACGCAAATCTGTACACATGATCTCCATAGTCATGTAATCAAGACGGATGTGTTTGATTTTTCATATTCCATCCTCATTGGCTAAGATTGACATCTAAAGTTTGCAGTAGTGGCTTGTTTTGAACAAAAGTCCGCAAATCATGAACGCACCGTCCGATTACGGTCAAACTTTGCACGCACATTCACAGTGAGGAACAAATTTTAACATTGGCCTGTTATAGCGCCACCAGCAGGCCACAATAACCTACTTGACCTGGCGGAGACCTGTGCTCCGAGGAGCACTTTTTCTAGTTTTTGTTTGTTTTGTTTTTTCAATGCAGAAGCCATTGGGACTACATGTACATGCTGCAAAGCAGCAAGTCAACAGCGCCATGACCGGTCACTTCAAACAGGCTTCAGGTCGAAAGTGGTGGTGGGGGCTAAAGAAACAGACTGCAATCAACAACAGTTCCCCTGCCGGGGAACGAGGCCCAAGATGCATAGACGATGGCGGTCGTCCGCTGCCACAGGTAGGCCGCAGCCTGCTAGGCCGCAGACACGAGGTGCCTCCATCTCTTTTCCTCTAGTCGACACAAGGCAGCAAGCGCAGCTAGGCTAAGCTTGCCTAGCTTCTAGCTGTTAGCCTTGTTAAGCGGCCTGTAGCCTGGCTAACAGCGTTAGCTTACTTTAAGCACTCCTCGTGGCAGAAAGACTGAGAGGACAGGAAAAGTAACGCGGGAGCGTTCTAATCTAACGATAAACTTTTTAGTGAACGAAAACGCCCGTAGAGCGACACTGGGTGCCCCTGCTATGGGTTTTGTTGGGATTCGTCGAGTTTTATCGAGGTTGCTAGTTGTGTTGTCTTCAGGACTCGTGCGGTTCACTGCTAGCAGAGTGAAGGAAGAGGGCGAACACTGTGATGCTGGGGGCTTTATAACCCAACCGGTTTCCGGTTTGCGTCACAGAACCATGTCCAATCGAAGACTGTTTCCGGGAGTTCATGTGTTGTGCTCTGTGCATCGCGACTTTGTAGATTTAGATTATTTATTACAAAACATACATTAACCACTTCAGCCCTATATACATTTTGTCCATTTGAAAATAGATGTGAGCTTGTAGATCGGCTATTTTCAAAAGATTTTTTATACGTTTGAAAATGTGAAATGGGACATTCTGCATAAAAAGTACTTTTACTTTTGGTACTTTAAGTACATTTTGATGCCAATACTTTTGTACTTTTACTCGAGTACATTTTGAATTCCAGAACTTTTACTTGTAACAGAGTACTATATTGCAGTATTGATAATTTTACTTAAATAAAAAATGTGAGTACTCTTTCACCACTTGTGTTGTGACACTTTTTGGACTTGTTTTATTTGTGTATACTGCTCTGTATGTGATTATATTTGCACTGTAAATAACAGACTACATAAAGAAAAAGGTTTTGTACAAAGCTTTGCTAAATGTTTCTTTGTTGAAATGACAGGGAAAAGGGTATTGTGAATTAAGTAGAATTTTTGCAGAACAATTTTAAATAGAGTTGCATCTTCCATATCAGTGTGGCTCAAGTCAAGTCAAGTCAAGTCAAGTCAAGTCAAGTCAAGTTTATTTATATAGCACATTTAAAAACAACATCAGCTGACCCAAAGTGCTTTCCAAACAAAGAACAAATAGACCTTAGTCTATTTACAAAACAGAGTAAAAGGCATAAAGAGACAAAGTGCAGAAGAGACAATAACAAAACAGAAACAAAATAAGAACAAGGCAGGGACAGGGAAACAACAAACAAAGAACGAACCTCAATCTATGTTAAAAGCAAGAGTAAAAAAGTGGGTCTTCAATTTTGATTTAAAAATCTCAATGGTGGGACTTATCTTGATGTGAAACGGGAGCTTGTTCCATAGTATAGGTGCAGCCACGGAGAAAGCCCGGTCACCTTTGGTAATGAGGTTTGTTGAGGGAACTGAGAGGAGTTGCTGGGTGGATGATCTAAGTAGCCTAGTGGCAGGAGATTTATGTAGCAGAGATTTACGTCACCAGCATTTATCGTAATTTTTCGTCACCAGCATTTTTTCGTCACCAGCATTTTTCGTCATTTTTCGTCACCAGCATTTTTCGTCACCAGCATTTTTCGTCATTTTTCGTCACCAGCATTTTTTCGTCACCAGCATTTTTCGTCATTTTTCGTCACCAGCATTTTTCGTCATTTTTCGTCACCAGCATTTTTTCGTCACCAGCATTCTTCGTCATTTTTTTGGTGACAATTTTCGTCACCAGCATTTTTCGTCATTTTTCGTCACCAGCATTTATCGTCATTTTTCGTCACCAGCATTTCTTCGTCACCAGCATTTTTTCGTCACCAGCATTTTTCGACATTTTTCGTCACCAGCATTTTTTCGTCACCAGCATTTTTCGTCATTTTTCGTCACCAGCATTTTTGTCACCAGCATTTTTCGTCACCAGCATTTTTCGTCATTTTTCGTCACCAGCATTTTTCGTCATTTTTCGTCACCAGCATTTTTTCGTCACCATCATTTTTCGTCATTTTTCGTCACCAGCATTTTTTCGTCACCAGCATTTTTCGTCATTTTTCGTCACCAGCATTTTTTCGTCACCAGCATTCTTCGTCATTTTTTTGGTGACATTTTTCGTCACCAGCATTTTTTCGGCACCAGCATTTTTCGTAATTTTTTGTCACCAGCATTCTTCGTCATTTTTTTGGTGACATTTTTCGTCACCAGCATTTTTTCGGCACCAGCATTTTTCGTCATTTTTCGTCACCAGCATTTTTCGTCACCAGCATTTTTCGTCATTTTTCGTCACCAGCATTTTTCGTCATTTTTCGTCACCAGCATTTTTCGTCATTTTTCGTCACCAGCATTTTTCGTCATTTTTCGTCACCAGCATTTTTGTCACCAGCATTTTTCGTCATTTTTCGTCACCAGCATTTTTCGTCATTTTTCGTCACCAGCATTTTTTCGTCACCAGCATTTTTCGTCATTTTTCGTCACCAGCATTTTTTCGTCACCAGCATTTTTCGTCACCAGCATTTTTTCGTCACCAGCATTTTTGTCACCAGCATTTTTCGTCACCAGCATTTTTCGTCATTTTTCGTCACCAGCATTTTTTCGTCACCATCATTTTTCGTCATTTTTCGTCACCAGCATTTTTGTCACCAGCATTTTTCGTCACCAGCATTTTTCGTCATTTTTCGTCACCAGCATTTTTGTCACCAGCATTTTTCGTCATTTTTCGTCACCAGCATTTTTCGTCATTTTTCGTCACCAGCATTTTTCGTCATTTTTCGTCACCAGCATTTTTTCGTCACCAGCATTTTTCGTCACCAGCATTTTTTCGTCACCAGCATTTTTCGTCATTTTTCGTCACCAGCATTTTTCGTCATTTTTCGTCACCAGCATTTTTGTCACCAGCATTTTTCGTCACCAGCATTTTTCGTCATTTTTCGTCACCAGCATTTTTTCGTCACCAGCATTTTTCGTCATTTTTCGTCACCAGCATTTTTTCGTCACCAGCATTTTTCGTCATTTTTCGTCACCAGCATTTTTTCGTCACCAGCATTTTTCGTCATTTTTCGTCACCAGCATTTTTTCGTCACCAGCATTTTTCGTCATTTTTCGTCACCAGCATTTTTCGTCATTTTTCGTCACCAGCATTTATCGTCACCAGCATTTTTCGTCACCAGCATTTTTCGTCATTTTTCGTCACCTGCATTTTTCGTCATTTTTCGTCACCAGCATTTTTCGTCACCAGCATTTTTCGTCACCTGCATTTTTCGTCATTTTTCGTCATTTTTCGTCACCAGCATTTTTCGTCATTTTTCGTCACCAGCATTTTTTCGTCACAAGCATTTTTCGTCATTTTTCGTCACCAGCATTTTTCGTCATTTTTCGTCACCAGCATTTTTTCGTCACCAGCATTCTTCGTCATTTTTTTGGTGTCATTTTTCGTCACCAGCATTTTTCGTCATTTCGTCACCAGCATTTTTCGTCATTTTTCGTCACCAGCATTTTTTCGTCACCAGCATTTTTCGTCATTTTTCGTCACCAGCATTTTTTCGTCACCAGCATTCTTCGTCATTTTTTTCGTGACATTTTTCGTCACCAGCATTTTTCGTCATTTTTCGTCACCAGCATTTTTTCGTCACCAGCATTTTTCGTCATTTTTCGTCACCAGCATTTTTCGTCACCAGCATTTTTCGTCACCAGCATTTTTCGTCACCAGCATTTTTCGTCATTTTTCGTCACCTGCATTTTTCGTCATTTTTCGTCACCAGCATTTTTCGTCATTTTTCGTCACCAGCATTTTTCGTCATTTTTCGTCACCAGCATTTTTTCGTCACCAGCATTTTTCGTCATTTTTCGTCACCAGCATTTTTCGTCACCAGCATTTTTCGTCATTTTCCGTCACCAGCATTTATCGTCATTTTTCGTCACCAGCATTTTTTCGTCACCAGCATTTTTTCGTCACCAGCATTTTTCGACATTTTTCGTCACCAGCATTTTTTCGTCACCAGCATTTTTCGTCATTTTTCGTCACCAGCATTTTTGTCACCAGCATTTTTCGTCACCAGCATTTTTCGTCATTTTTCGTCACCAGCATTTTTCGTCACCAGCATTTTTCGTCACCTGCATCTTTCGTCATTTTTCGTCACCAGCATTTTTCGTCACCAGCATTTTTTCGTCACCAGCATTTTTCGTCATTTTTCGTCACCAGCATTTTTTCGTCACCAGCATTTTTCGTCATTTTTCGTCACCAGCATTTTTCGTCATTTTTCGTCACCAGCATTTTTTCGTCACCAGCATTTTTCGTCATTTTTCGTCACCAGCATTTTTTCGTCACCAGCATTTTTCGTCATTTTTCGTCACCAGCATTTTTCATCATTTTTCGTCACCAGCATTTTTCGTCATTTTTCGTCATTTTTCGTCACCAGCGTTTTTCGTCATTTTTCGTCACCAGCATTTTTCGTCATTTTTCGTCACCAGCATTTTTTCGTCACCAGCATTTTTCTTCATTTTTCGTCACCAGCATTTTTCGTCATTTTTCGTCACCAGCATTTTTTCGTCACCAGCATTTTTCGTCATTTTTCGTCACCAGCATTTTTTCGTCACCAGCATTCTTCGTCATTTTTTTCGTGACATTTTTCGTCACCGGCATTTTTCGTCATTTTTCGTCACCAGCATTTTTCGTCATTTTTCGTCACCAGCATTTTTTCGTCACCAGCATTTTTCGTCATTTTTCGTCACCAGCATTTTTCGTCACCAGCATTTTTCGTCATTTTTCGTCATTTTTCGTCACCAGCATTTTTTCGTCACCAGCATTTTTCGTCATTTTTCGTCACCAGCATTTTTCGTCATTTTTCGTCACCAGCATTTTTTCGTCACCAGCATTTTTCGTCATTTTTCGTCACCAGCATTTTTTCGTCACCAGCATTTTTCGTCATTTTTCGTCACCAGCATTTTTCGTCATTTTTCGTCACCAGCATTTTTTCGTCACCAGCATTTTTCGTCATTTTTCGTCACCAGCATTTTTTCGTCACCAGCATTCTTCGTCATTTTTTTCGTGACATTTTTCGTCACCAGCATTTTTCGTCATTTTTCGTCACCAGCATTTTTCGTCATTTTTCGTCACCGGCATTTTTTCGTCACCAGCATTTTTCGTCATTTTTCGTCACCAGCATTTTTCGTCACCAGCATTTTTCGTCACCAGCATTTTTCGTCGCCAGCATTTTTCGTCATTTTTCGTCACCTGCATTTTTCGTCATTTTTCGTCACCAGCATTTTTCGTCATTTTTCGTCACCAGCATTTTTCGTCATTTTTCGTCACCAGCATTTTTCGTCATTTTTCGTCACCAGCATTTTTGTCACCAGCATTTTTCGTCATTTTTCGTCACCAGCATTTTTCGTCATTTTTCGTCACCAGCATTTTTTCGTCACCAGCATTTTTCGTCATTTTTCGTCACCAGCATTTTTGTCACCAGCATTTTTCGTCACCAGCATTTTTCGTCATTTTTCGTCACCAGCATTTTTCGTCACCAGCATTTTTCGTCACCTGCATTTTTCGTCATTTTTCGTCACCAGCATTTTTTCGTCACCAGCATTTTTCGTCATTTTTCGTCACCAGCATTTTTGTCACCAGCATTTTTCGTCACCAGCATTTTTCGTCATTTTTCGTCACCAGCATTTTTTCGTCACCATCATTTTTCGTCATTTTTCGTCACCAGCATTTTTGTCACCAGCATTTTTCGTCACCAGCATTTTTCGTCATTTTTCGTCACCAGCATTTTTGTCACCAGCATTTTTCGTCATTTTTCGTCACCAGCATTTTTCGTCATTTTTCGTCACCAGCATTTTTCGTCATTTTTCGTCACCAGCATTTTTTCGTCACCAGCATTTTTCGTCACCAGCATTTTTTCGTCACCAGCATTTTTCGTCATTTTTCGTCACCAGCATTTTTCGTCATTTTTCGTCACCAGCATTTTTGTCACCAGCATTTTTCGTCACCAGCATTTTTCGTCATTTTTCGTCACCAGCATTTTTTCGTCACCAGCATTTTTCGTCATTTTTCGTCACCAGCATTTTTTCGTCACCAGCATTTTTCGTCATTTTTCGTCACCAGCATTTTTTCGTCACCAGCATTTTTCGTCATTTTTCGTCACCAGCATTTTTTCGTCACCAGCATTTTTCGTCATTTTTCGTCACCAGCATTTTTCGTCATTTTTCGTCACCAGCATTTATCGTCACCAGCATTTTTCGTCACCAGCATTTTTCGTCATTTTTCGTCACCTGCATTTTTCGTCATTTTTCGTCACCAGCATTTTTCGTCACCAGCATTTTTCGTCACCTGCATTTTTCGTCATTTTTCGTCATTTTTCGTCACCAGCATTTTTCGTCATTTTTCGTCACCAGCATTTTTTCGTCACAAGCATTTTTCGTCATTTTTCGTCACCAGCATTTTTCGTCATTTTTCGTCACCAGCATTTTTTCGTCACCAGCATTCTTCGTCATTTTTTTGGTGTCATTTTTCGTCACCAGCATTTTTCGTCATTTCGTCACCAGCATTTTTCGTCATTTTTCGTCACCAGCATTTTTTCGTCACCAGCATTTTTCGTCATTTTTCGTCACCAGCATTTTTTCGTCACCAGCATTCTTCGTCATTTTTTTCGTGACATTTTTCGTCACCAGCATTTTTCGTCATTTTTCGTCACCAGCATTTTTTCGTCACCAGCATTTTTCGTCATTTTTCGTCACCAGCATTTTTCGTCACCAGCATTTTTCGTCACCAGCATTTTTCGTCACCAGCATTTTTCGTCATTTTTCGTCACCTGCATTTTTCGTCATTTTTCGTCACCAGCATTTTTCGTCATTTTTCGTCACCAGCATTTTTCGTCATTTTTCGTCACCAGCATTTTTTCGTCACCAGCATTTTTCGTCATTTTTCGTCACCAGCATTTTTCGTCACCAGCATTTTTCGTCATTTTCCGTCACCAGCATTTATCGTCATTTTTCGTCACCAGCATTTTTTCGTCACCAGCATTTTTTCGTCACCAGCATTTTTCGACATTTTTCGTCACCAGCATTTTTTCGTCACCAGCATTTTTCGTCATTTTTCGTCACCAGCATTTTTGTCACCAGCATTTTTCGTCACCAGCATTTTTCGTCATTTTTCGTCACCAGCATTTTTCGTCACCAGCATTTTTCGTCACCTGCATCTTTCGTCATTTTTCGTCACCAGCATTTTTCGTCACCAGCATTTTTTCGTCACCAGCATTTTTCGTCATTTTTCGTCACCAGCATTTTTCGTCATTTTTCGTCACCAGCATTTTTTCGTCACCAGCATTTTTCGTCATTTTTCGTCACCAGCATTTTTTCGTCACCAGCATTTTTCGTCATTTTTCGTCACCAGCATTTTTCATCATTTTTCGTCACCAGCATTTTTCGTCATTTTTCGTCATTTTTCGTCACCAGCGTTTTTCGTCATTTTTCGTCACCAGCATTTTTCGTCATTTTTCGTCACCAGCATTTTTTCGTCACCAGCATTTTTCTTCATTTTTCGTCACCAGCATTTTTCGTCATTTTTCGTCACCAGCATTTTTTCGTCACCAGCATTTTTCGTCATTTTTCGTCACCAGCATTTTTTCGTCACCAGCATTCTTCGTCATTTTTTTCGTGACATTTTTCGTCACCGGCATTTTTCGTCATTTTTCGTCACCAGCATTTTTCGTCATTTTTCGTCACCAGCATTTTTTCGTCACCAGCATTTTTCGTCATTTTTCGTCACCAGCATTTTTCGTCACCAGCATTTTTCGTCATTTTTCGTCATTTTTCGTCACCAGCATTTTTTCGTCACCAGCATTTTTCGTCATTTTTCGTCACCAGCATTTTTCGTCATTTTTCGTCACCAGCATTTTTTCGTCACCAGCATTTTTCGTCATTTTTCGTCACCAGCATTTTTTCGTCACCAGCATTTTTCGTCATTTTTCGTCACCAGCATTTTTCGTCATTTTTCGTCACCAGCATTTTTTCGTCACCAGCATTTTTCGTCATTTTTCGTCACCAGCATTTTTTCGTCACCAGCATTCTTCGTCATTTTTTTCGTGACATTTTTCGTCACCAGCATTTTTCGTCATTTTTCGTCACCAGCATTTTTCGTCATTTTTCGTCACCGGCATTTTTTCGTCACCAGCATTTTTCGTCATTTTTCGTCACCAGCATTTTTCGTCACCAGCATTTTTCGTCACCAGCATTTTTCGTCGCCAGCATTTTTCGTCATTTTTCGTCACCTGCATTTTTCGTCATTTTTCGTCACCAGCATTTTTCGTCATTTTTCGTCACCAGCATTTTTCGTCATTTTTCGTCACCAGCATTTTTCGTCATTTTTCGTCACCAGCATTTTTGTCACCAGCATTTTTCGTCATTTTTCGTCACCAGCATTTTTCGTCATTTTTCGTCACCAGCATTTTTTCGTCACCAGCATTTTTCGTCATTTTTCGTCACCAGCATTTTTGTCACCAGCATTTTTCGTCACCAGCATTTTTCGTCATTTTTCGTCACCAGCATTTTTCGTCACCAGCATTTTTCGTCACCTGCATTTTTCGTCATTTTTCGTCACCAGCATTTTTTCGTCACCAGCATTTTTCGTCATTTTTCGTCACCAGCATTTTTTCGTCACCAGCATTTTTCGTCATTTTTCGTCACCAGCATTTTTCGTCATTTTTCGTCACCAGCATTTTTTCGTCACCAGCATTTTTCGTCATTTTTCGTCACCAGCATTTTTTCGTCACCAGCATTTTTCGTCATTTTTCGTCACCAGCATTTTTCATCATTTTTCGTCACCAGCATTTTTCGTCATTTTTCGTCATTTTTCGTCACCAGCGTTTTTTGTCATTTTTCGTCACCAGCATTTTTCGTCATTTTTCGTCACCAGCATTTTTTCGTCACCAGCATTTTTCGTCATTTTTCGTCACCAGCATTTTTCGTCATTTTTCGTCACCAGCATTTTTTCGTCACCAGCATTTTTCATCATTTTTCGTCACCAGCATTTTTCGTCACCAGCATTTTTCGTCATTTTTCGTCATTTTTCGTCACCAGCGTTTTTCGTCATTTTTCGTCACCAGCATTTTTCGTCATTTTTCGTCACCAGCATTTTTTCGTCACCAGCATTTTTCGTCATTTTTCGTCACCAGCATTTTTCGTCATTTTTCGTCACCAGCATTTTTTCGTCACCAGCATTTTTCGTCATTTTTCGTCACCAGCATTTTTTCGTCACCAGCATTCTTCGTCATTTTTTTCGTGACATTTTTCGTCACCAGCATTTTTCGTCATTTTTCGTCACCAGCATTTTTCGTCATTTTTCGTCACCGGCATTTTTTCGTCACCAGCATTTTTCGTCATTTTTCGTCACCAGCATTTTTCGTCACCAGCATTTTTCGTCATTTTTCGTCACCAGCATTTTTTCGTCACCAGCATTTTTCGTCATTTTTCGTCACCAGCATTTTTCGTCATTTTTCTTCACCAGCATTTTTCGTCATTTTTCGTCACCAGCATTTTTCGTCATTTTTCGTCACCAGCATTTTTTCGTCACCAGCATTTTTCGTCATTTTTCGTCACCAGCATTTTTCGTCACCAGCATTTTTCGTCACCAGCATTTTTCGTCATTTTTCTTCACCAGCATTTTTTCGTCACCAGCATTTTTCGTCATTTTTCGTCACCAGCATTTTTTCGTCACCAGCATTCTTTGTCATTTTTTTCGTGACATTTTTCGTCACCAGCATTTTTCGTCATTTTTCGTCACCAGCATTTTTCGTCATTTTTCGTCACCAGCATTTTTTCGTCACCAGCATTTTTCGTCATTTTTCGTCACCAGCATTTTTCGTCACCAGCATTTTTCGTCACCAGCATTTTTCGTCATTTTTCGTCACCTGCATTTTTCGTCATTTTTCGTCACCAGCATTTTTCGTCATTTTTCGTCACCAGCATTTTTTCGTCACCAGCATTTTTCGTCATTTTTCGTCACCAGCATTTTTTCGTCACCAGCATTTTTCGTCATTTTTCGTCACCAGCATTTTTCGTCACCAGCATTTTTCGTCATTTTTCGTCACCAGCATTTATCGTCATTTTTCGTCACCAGCATTTTTTCGTCACCAGCATTTTTTCGTCACCAGCATTTTTCGACATTTTTCGTCACCAGCATTTTTTCGTCACCAGCATTTTTCGTCATTTTTCGTCACCAGCATTTTTGTCACCAGCATTTTTCGTCACCAGCATTTTTCGTCATTTTTCGTCACCAGCATTTTTCGTCACCAGCATTTTTCGTCACCTGCATTTTTCGCCATTTTTCGTCACCAGCATTTTTCGTCACCAGCATTTTTCGTCATTTTTCGTCACCTGCATTTTTCGTCATTTTTCGTCATTTTTCGTCACCAGCATTTTTTCGTCACCAGCATTTTTCGTCACCAGCATTTTTTCGTCACCAGCATTTTTCGTCATTTTTCGTCACCGGCATTTTTTCGTCACCAGCATTTTTCGTCATTTTTCGTCACCAGCATTTTTCGTCACCAGCATTTTTCGTAATTTTTCGTCACCAGCATTTTTTCGTCACCAGCATTTTTCGTCATTTTTCGTCACCAGCATTTTTCGTCATTTTTCGTCACCAGCATTTTTCGTCATTTTTCGTCACCAGCATTTTTCGTCATTTTTCGTCACCAGCATTTTTTCGTCACCAGCATTTTTCGTCATTTTTCGTCACCAGCATTTTTCGTCACCAGCATTTTTCGTCACCAGCATTTTTCGTCATTTTTCTTCACCAGCATTTTTTCGTCACCAGCATTTTTCGTAATTTTTCGTCACCAGCATTTTTTCGTCACCAGCATTCTTCGTCATTTTTTTCGTGACATTTTTCGTCACCAGCATTTTTCGTCATTTTTCGTCACCAGCATTTTTCGTCATTTTTCTTCACCAGCATTTTTTCGTCACCAGCATTTTTCGTCATTTTTCGTCACCAGCATTTTTTCGTCACCAGCATTCTTCGTCATTTTTTTCGTGACATTTTTCGTCACCAGCATTTTTTCGTCACCAGCATTTTTCGTCATTTTTCGTCACCAGCATTTTTCGTCACCAGCATTTTTCGTCACCAGCATTTTTCGTCATTTTTCGTCACCTGCATTTTTCGTCATTTTTAGTCACCAGCATTTTTCGTCATTTTTCGTCACCAGCATTTTTTCGTCACCAGCATTTTTCGTCATTTTTCGTCTCCAGCATTTTTTCGTCACCAGCATTTTTCGTCATTTTTCGTCACCAGCATTTTTCGTCACCAGCATTTTTCGTCATTTTTCGTCACCAGCATTTATCGTCATTTTTCGTCACCAGCATTTTTTCGTCACCAGCATTTTTTCGTCACCAGCATTTTTTCGTCACCAGCATTTTTCGACACCTGCATTTTTCGCCATTTTTCGTCACCAGCATTTTTCGTCACCAGCATTTTTTCGTCACCAGCATTTTTCGTCATTTTTCGTCACCAGCATTTTTTCGTCACCAGCATTTTTCGTCATTTTTCGTCACCAGCATTTTTCGTCATTTTTCGTCACCAGCATTTTTTCGTCACCAGCATTTTTCGTCATTTTTCGTCACCAGCATTTTTTCGTCACCAGCATTTTTCGTCATTTTTCGTCACCAGCATTTTTCATCATTTTTCGTCACCAGCATTTTTCGTCATTTTTCGTCATTTTTCGTCACCAGCGTTTTTCGTCATTTTTCGTCACCAGCATTTTTCGTCATTTTTCGTCACCAGCATTTTTCGTCACCAGCATTTTTCGTCACCAGCATTTTTCGTCATTTTTCTTCACCAGCATTTTTTCGTCACCAGCATTTTTCGTCATTTTTCGTCACCAGCATTTTTTCGTCACCAGCATTTTTCGTCATTTTTCGTCACCAGCATTTATCGTCATTTTTCGTCACCAGCATTTCTTCGTCACCAGCATTTTTTCGTCACCAGCATTTTTCGACATTTTTCGTCACCAGCATTTTTTCGTCACCAGCATTTTTCGTCATTTTTCGTCACCAGCATTTTTGTCACCAGCATTTTTCGTCACCAGCATTTTTCGTCATTTTTCGTCACCAGCATTTTTCGTCACCAGCATTTTTCGTCACCTGCATTTTTCGCCATTTTTCGTCACCAGCATTTTTCGTCACCAGCATTTTTTCGTCACCAGCATTTTTCGTCATTTTTCGTCACCAGCATTTTTCGTCATTTTTCTTCACCAGCATTTTTTCGTCACCAGCATTTTTCGTCATTTTTCGTCACCAGCATTTTTTCGTCACCAGCATTCTTCGTCATTTTTTTCGTGACTTTTTTCGTCACCAGCATTTTTCGTCATTTTTCGTCACCAGCATTTTTCGTCATTTTTCGTCACCAGCATTTTTTCGTCACCAGCATTTTTCGTCACCAGCATTTTTCGTCACCAGCATTTTTCGTCACCAGCATTTTTCGTCATTTTTCGTCACCTGCATTTTTCGTCATTTTTCGTCACCAGCATTTTTCGTCATTTTTCGTCACCAGCATTTTTTCGTCACCAGCATTTTTCGTCATTTTTCGTCACCAGCATTTTTTCGTCACCAGCATTTTTCGTCATTTTTCGTCACCAGCATTTTTTCGTCACCAGCATTTTTCGTCATTTTTCGTCACCAGCATTTATCGTCATTTTTCGTCACCAGCATTTTTTCGTCACCAGCATTTTTTCGTCACCAGCATTTTTCGACATTTTTCGTCACCAGCATTTTTTCGTCACCAGCATTTTTCGTCATTTTTCGTCACCAGCATTTTTGTCACCAGCATTTTTCGTCACCAGCATTTTTCGTCATTTTTCGTCACCAGCATTTTTCGTCACCAGCATTTTTCGTCACCTGCATTTTTCGCCATTTTTCGTCACCAGCATTTTTCGTCACCAGCATTTTTTCGTCACCAGCATTTTTCGTCATTTTTCGTCACCAGCATTTTTTCGTCACCAGCATTTTTCGTCATTTTTCGTCACCAGCATTTATCGTCATTTTTCGTCACCAGCATTTCTTCGTCACCAGCATTTTTTCGTCACCAGCATTTTTCGACATTTTTCGTCACCAGCATTTTTTCGTCACCAGCATTTTTCGTCATTTTTCGTCACCAGCATTTTTGTCACCAGCATTTTTCGTCACCAGCATTTTTCGTCATTTTTCGTCACCAGCATTTTTCGTCACCAGCATTTTTCGTCACCTGCATTTTTCGCCATTTTTCGTCACCAGCATTTTTCGTCACCAGCATTTTTTCGTCACCAGCATTTTTCGTCATTTTTCGTCACCAGCATTTTTCGTCATTTTTCTTCACCAGCATTTTTTCGTCACCAGCATTTTTCGTCATTTTTCGTCACCAGCATTTTTTCGTCACCAGCATTCTTCGTCATTTTTTTCGTGACTTTTTTCGTCACCAGCATTTTTCGTCATTTTTCGTCACCAGCATTTTTCGTCATTTTTCGTCACCAGCATTTTTTCGTCACCAGCATTTTTCGTCACCAGCATTTTTCGTCACCAGCATTTTTCGTCATTTTTCGTCACCTGCATTTTTCGTCATTTTTCGTCACCAGCATTTTTCGTCATTTTTCGTCACCAGCATATTTTCGTCACCAGCATTTTTCGTCATTTTTCGTCACCAGCATTTTTTCGTCACCAGCATTTTTCGTCATTTTTCGTCACCAGCATTTATCGTCATTTTTCGTCACCAGCATTTTTTCGTCACCAGCATTTTTTCGTCACCAGCATTTTTCGACATTTTTCGTCACCAGCATTTTTTCGTCACCAGCATTTTTCGTCATTTTTCGTCACCAGCATTTTTGTCACCAGCATTTTTCGTCATTTTTCTTCACCAGCATTTTTTCGTCACCAGCATTTTTCGTCATTTTTCGTCACCAGCATTTTTTCGTCACCAGCATTTTTCGTCATTTTTCGTCACCAGCATTTATCGTCATTTTTCGTCACCAGCATTTCTTCGTCACCAGCATTTTTTCGTCACCAGCATTTTTCGACATTTTTCGTCACCAGCATTTTTTCGTCACCAGCATTTTTCGTCATTTTTCGTCACCAGCATTTTTGTCACCAGCATTTTTCGTCACCAGCATTTTTCGTCATTTTTCGTCACCAGCATTTTTCGTCACCAGCATTTTTCGTCACCTGCATTTTTCGCCATTTTTCGTCACCAGCATTTTTCGTCACCAGCATTTTTTCGTCACCAGCATTTTTCGTCATTTTTCGTCACCAGCATTTTTCGTCATTTTTCTTCACCAGCATTTTTTCGTCACCAGCATTTTTCGTCATTTTTCGTCACCAGCATTTTTTCGTCACCAGCATTCTTCGTCATTTTTTTCGTGACTTTTTTCGTCACCAGCATTTTTCGTCATTTTTCGTCACCAGCATTTTTCGTCATTTTTCGTCACCAGCATTTTTTCGTCACCAGCATTTTTCGTCACCAGCATTTTTCGTCACCAGCATTTTTCGTCACCAGCATTTTTCGTCATTTTTCGTCACCTGCATTTTTCGTCATTTTTCGTCACCAGCATTTTTCGTCATTTTTCGTCACCAGCATTTTTTCGTCACCAGCATTTTTCGTCATTTTTCGTCACCAGCATTTTTTCGTCACCAGCATTTTTCGTCATTTTTCGTCACCAGCATTTTTTCGTCACCAGCATTTTTCGTCATTTTTCGTCACCAGCATTTATCGTCATTTTTCGTCACCAGCATTTTTTCGTCACCAGCATTTTTTCGTCACCAGCATTTTTCGACATTTTTCGTCACCAGCATTTTTTCGTCACCAGCATTTTTCGTCATTTTTCGTCACCAGCATTTTTGTCACCAGCATTTTTCGTCACCAGCATTTTTCGTCATTTTTCGTCACCAGCATTTTTCGTCACCAGCATTTTTCGTCACCTGCATTTTTCGCCATTTTTCGTCACCAGCATTTTTCGTCACCAGCATTTTTTCGTCACCAGCATTTTTCGTCATTTTTCGTCACCAGCATTTTTTCGTCACCAGCATTTTTCGTCATTTTTCGTCACCAGCATTTTTCGTCATTTTTCGTCACCAGCATTTTTTCGTCACCAGCATTTTTCGTCATTTTTCGTCACCAGCATTTTTTCGTCACCAGCATTTTTCGTCATTTTTCGTCACCAGCATTTTTCATCATTTTTCGTCACCAGCATTTTTCGTCATTTTTCGTCATTTTTCGTCACCAGCGTTTTTCGTCATTTTTCGTCACCAGCATTTTTCGTCATTTTTCGTCACCAGCATTTTTTCGTCACCAGCATTTTTCTTCATTTTTCGTCACCAGCATTTTTCGTCATTTTTCGTCACCAGCATTTTTTCGTCACCAGCATTTTTCGTCATTTTTCGTCACCAGCATTTTTTCGTCACCAGCATTCTTCGTCATTTTTTTCGTGACATTTTTCGTCACCGGCATTTTTCGTCATTTTTCGTCACCAGCATTTTTCGTCATTTTTCGTCACCAGCATTTTTTCGTCACCAGCATTTTTCGTCATTTTTCGTCACCAGCATTTTTCGTCACCAGCATTTTTCGTCATTTTTCGTCATTTTTCGTCACCAGCATTTTTTCGTCACCAGCATTTTTCGTCATTTTTCGTCACCAGCATTTTTCGTCATTTTTTGTCACCAGCATTTTTCGTCATTTTTCGTCACCAGCATTTTTCGTCATTTTTCGTCACCAGCATTTTTTCGTCACCAGCATTTTTCGTCATTTTTCGTCACCAGCATTTTTCGTAATTTTTTGTAATTTTTCGTCACCAGCATTTTTCGTCATTTTTCGTCACCAGCATTTTTTCGTCACCAGCATTTTTCGTCATTTTTCGTCACCAGCATTTTTTCGTCACCAGCATTTTTCGTCATTTTTCGTCACCAGCATTTTTCGTCACCAGCATTTTTCGTCACCAGCATTTTTCGTCATTTTTCGTCACCAGCATTTTTCGTCATTTTTCGTCACCAGCATTTTTCGTCATTTTTCGTCACCAGCATTTTTTCGTCACCAGCATTCTTCGTCATTTTTTTGGTGTCATTTTTCGTCACCAGCATTTTTCGTCATTTTTCGTCACCAGCATTTTTTCGTCACCAGCATTTTACGTCATTTTTCGTCACCAGCATTTTTTCGTCACCAGCATTCTTCGTCATTTTTTTCGTGACATTTTTCGTCACCAGCATTTTTCACTCTCAATCTAAAATTGAAGAGGTTGGTTAAGTATTGCATTCTTACATGAGTTTTCCATGGTAGTGTGGCTTGAGGGATTATTCAGGGTTTTATAAATGAAAGGTTCAAGGATCAAACCTCATGAAGAACATTATCATCACTCTATCTAAATTCTAAAAGGTGGGTTAAATATTACATTGTCGGTTGCATCTTCAATGCCAGTGTGGCTCAAACGTTAAATCAGTGGTTTGTAAACAGAAAGTTTAAAGGCCAAAACTCCAGAAGAAAAAAAATCACTCTCCGTCTAAATTGTCAAAGGTGGCTAAAGTAACACATTATCTATTGCATCTTCCATGCCAGCTAGCATGTGAGATAAATCAGTGATTTATAAACCGTTGGTTAAGGGTTCAAAACTCCTGAAGAACTTTTTCACTCTCCATCTAAATTCTAAAAGGTGGTTAAGTATCACATTCTCAGTTAATCATTACATTCTCAATTGCATCTTGGACGCTAGCATGGCACGTGAGTCAGGAGTACAAACCATGGCTCAGATGATAAATCAGGGGTTTATAAACTGAAGGTTCTGGGTTCAAAACTCCCAAAGAGCGTTTTTCACTTTCCATCTAAATTGTGAAAGGTGAGTTAACTATTACATTCCCGATTGCTTCTTCCATGCTAGCATGGCTCAAATGATAACTCAGGGGTTTCAAATCTGAGGGTTCTGGGTTCAAAGCTCCCAAAGAGCATTTTTCACTTTCCATCTAAATTGTGAAAGGTGAGTTAAAGGGGCTACACCATCAATTTCATTTTTTTTTTGTTTTTAGTATTTTTTGGGCTCCCCAGTGTCTCTTGTACCCAATTTTTTTTTTTTTTTTAACATTCAGTCATTCATGCTCATTTCATGGATTTCCTGAATGGGCGTGTCTGAACAGGGCAAGTGATGTCACTTGCCCTGATTTTGCATTGATGATGGCCAGACAGAATTGCTCAGTAGCTCCCCCCTGCCCAATAGGACGTTTTGGTATTGCAGCTGAAAAAGCTTGGAATGACAGACAGTCAGATTGTGAGAAAAAATATCTGGATGTTTTTTAGGCTTACAACCTGTTTAAAACGTATTAGGGGGCAATATTTATATATAATATATTTTTTTTTAATTCATGGTGTAGCCCCTTTAACTATTACATTCCCCATTGCTTCTTCCATGCTAGCATGGCTCAAATGATAACTCAAGTATTTCAAATCCGAGGGTTCTGGGTTCAAAGCTCCCAAAGAGCATTTTTCACTTTCCATCTAAATTGTGAAAGGTGAGTTAACTATTACATTCCCGTTTGCTTCTTCCATGCTAGCATGGCTCAAATGATAACTCAGGGGTTTCAAGTCCGAGGGTTCTGGGTTCAAAGCTCCCAAAGAGCGTTTTTCACTTTCCATCTAAATTGTGAAAGGTGAGTTAAGTATTACATTCCCGATTGCTTCTTCCATGCTAGCATGGCTCAAATGATAACTCAAGGGTTTTCAAATCCAAGGGTTCCGGGTTCAAAGCTCCCAAAGAGCATTTTTCACTTTCCATCTAAATTGTGAAAGGTGAGTTAAGTATTACATTCCCAATTGCATCTTCTATGCCAGCGTGGCTCAATAGATGAATCAGCGGTTTATAAACCAAAGGTTCAGGGTTCAAAGCTCACCTAATACAAAAGACCACTCAAACAACTAATGAAAAATATCTCAAACAACCAAAACAACAATCAATACACAACTTCAAAGTGCCTCAATAAAAAAAAACATAAAACTGTGGTAAATGCACTTAAAACTTCTGGTGATTAGTAGTTTAGTTCCCTACCTATGTTGAATGCACTTACTGTAAGTCGCTTTGGATAAAGGCGTCTGCTAAATGACTGTAATGTAGAAGTAAAAGTACTGAAAATTACAAATACTTAAGTAAAGTACTTGAATAAATGTACTTAGTTACTTTCCACCACTGGTTATAGTTTGCACTTAGCACGGAGTAATGTTAATGTGAAGTATAGGTCTTGCCTTGCATACTGCTTTTCTCGTAATCTTTAAAACCGACAGCTATAACTGCTGGAGTTGACATTTTATTCCACCTGGCTTCAGTTCCAGCAGCGACGGCAGGAGTGAAGCCGGTGTGTTGTTTGTTTGGTAACGTGCAACATGTGGGCCAGTGTTGCCAAGTATCGGGAGAGAAACAAGCGAACCGACTTCCAAAAACAAGCCAAATTTTGTCCAAAAGTTAGGGTAAATAAGCAGCTTTGGCAACACTACACTAGGTGTCACTGACGGCCGGGATTTCTGACTAATAACATTATAGTTGATGCACACTTTTTAAACATTTTTGGCTTGCTTAAGTGACTTGAAAGTGACTTGAAAAGACTTGAATTTTCAAGTCAAGAGGGCTCAAGTCAAGTCAAGTCTCAAGTCTTTAGCGTTCAAGTCAAGTCAAGTCTCAAGTCTTTGGCATTCAAGTCCCAAGCAAGTCCAAGTCTATTTTTGATTTGGTCAAGAAAGTCATCAAAATCGGGACTTCAAGTCAAGTCGAGTCTCGAGTCTCGAGTCCAAGTCCCCACCTCTGGCAAGCGGGAAAGTAAAGTTGCAACTTTACTAAGAATAGAGGGTTTAAGTGGTGAAGTTAATGTAGAAATACACTGTGCATCTAAATACTAAAAGGATAAGTATTTCCTTCTCATCTGAATGTTTCATGTCTCTGTGGCTCAAGAGATGTGTCACTGTTTATGAACCAAAGAGTTTAAGGTTCAAAGCTCCTAAAGAACATTTTCATTGTCCATCTCAATCCTGAAAAGGTGGTTTAAGTATTATGTTCTCAGTTGCATAGTTCATGCCACCATGGCTCAAGAGAAAACTCTGGGGTTTATAAACCGAAGGTTTAAGGTTCAAAACTCCTGGAGCACATTTTCACTGTCCATCTAACTTCTAAAAGGTGGTTTAAGTATTGCGTTCTCTTTTGTATTAACCATACCTGTGTGGCTCAAGAGATAAACACAGGGTCTGAAAGCAGAAGGTTTGGGGTTCAAAGCTCCTGAAGAACATTTTCACTGGCCATCTAAATTCTAAAAGGCGGGTGAAGGATGACGTTCCCAATTGTAACTTCCATGCCAGCTTGGCTCAAGAGATAAACACAGGGTCTGAAACCAGAAGGTTTGGGGTTCAAGGCTCCTGAAGAACATTTTCACTGTCCATCTAAATTCTAAAAGGCGGGTTAAGGATGACGTTCCCAATTGTACCTTCCATGCCAGCGTGGCTTAAAAGATAAATCAAAGGTTCACAAACTAAAGGTTCGAGGTTCAAAGCTCACTCAAAACAACTACTATATAAAAACTAAAAGGGTAATACAACAAAAAAACAATGGAGCTGTGGTCAATACAAACTGGTGATGAAAAAAAACAATAAAAAAATGTCTCAAACAAATTCATGTGAAAAAAAACAGTGGCCAAAAAATACAAAAATAAAAATCTTTAATTAATATGTAAATGTATTAAGCTCCTCCCTCTCCTACCGGAGCTAAAAGAGGGCGTGAGGAGGGAGGCGGGCTTCATCCATGGTTCTCGCCTTAAAAAGACCGAAAATTGAGATCTTCCCTGACCAAGATTCAAACCCACAACCATCCGCTTGTGAAACCTATGCATTACTCTTGCACCACCAGGCCTTTCACATTAATCAGGATTTTGAGGTTATATTTAAAGTTAAAGCAAGAGGTGACAGGTCAAAATATGAAAATCCACAGCAAACACCTCTACCCCTGACAGAATGACTGGATCTACTAGATACACCCTCTGATGATCAGGGAAAGGGTTCATTATGACACGACTGAGATTTAGGTTGTTTAAAACCATCTGTTAGAAAACGTTTACTCTGGCTGAGTCTGAACCCAGATTTACACTTTCATTGAAAGGAAACAGAGAGATGTTTCGTAATGTCATAAAAATTCATACCCTTTGTGTCATTTATAAATTCCTTAGTTTCAGATGATCAAAACTATAGCAGTTTTGGTGTTAAATCAAGTCTACATTGTTCTCACTTTGGACTGGACATTAAAAAATATGTCTTAAGTTTTCAACTATAGTTCCTCAAACAGTGCTGTATTATGACCACAGATCCTCTATGATTAACTGAATTAAGTTTAAGAAAATACCACTTCTTAGGCTACTCATGGCATGCAGCATATCAATCAAATCAATGATCAATTATAGGCCGAGCTCCATACTTCGTTTTGAGGTATTCTAGTGACTCAGGGATAACAAATTACATAAATTCAACCACTTAAATGTAATGTATTTATTGCAACAACCAACCAAGAGTGTTGCAAACGGCTGAGTTTGTAACAAAATGAGGAAACCCACACAAACAAAGAACGTTTATTTTTTTTTAATTAAAACTAACTTAACCCCATATGGGTAACCGGTGAGCCTCAGGGCTCAATACTAGTGTATTTTCTGTTTTGTGTTATTATGAGGAAAGTTTTGACTGAAAATAGCCGATCGACAAGCTCACAACGTGTCGCAGTGAGCTTGTCGATCGGCTATTTTCTGCTAAAGCTATACCCACAATACGGATACTGGGGTGGTTAACAGTGCTTAAAGGGCAAGACCACTTTGGTAGAGGTTTGGGTTGTGTAGTTACCTTGCCATGATGCATCTCCAAAGGTGGGCAAGAAATCTAAAATAATTGCTCCATTGATAATAAAACAACATATGCTCCTCATTGAATTACATTGTAGGCTGAAACAGCTCTCAAAGTCACTCTTTTAGCACAAACAAACGCAAATAAAGTTGATTCAGACTATATAGAACATCACCAAACCCAGTACCGTTTGTTTTTTAAATAAAAATACTAACATCCTGTTGATTTTACTATTTTTATTAAAAAGAACTCGGACTGGATCCGCGGATCTGGATCTTCAAATAGTAAAATCAACAGGAAGTTGACATTTTTATTAAAAAATAAAAACAGTACTGGGTTTGGTGATGTTCTATATTGACTGAATCAGCTTTGTTTGTGTTCGTTTACGTGCTAAAAGAGTGACTTTGAGAGCCGTTTCACCGTAAACAATGTCAATGAGGAGCATATTTTGAATGATCAATTTCTATTCAATTATTATACAGCAATTATTTTAGATTTCTTGTTCACCTTTGGAGTTACATCATGACAAGGTAACTACACAACCCAAACCTCTACCACAGTGATCTTGTTCTTTAACAAGCAAAATCCAAAAGGCTGGAGTGCTCCCAGTGAGCTTCACGGTGAGATAGAGAACAAGAATGTAGTCCAGCCACTTGTATAGAGGACAATCCAGGTGGGCCAGATCTCCACTGACTGAGTTTAGTATGACTTTTCTCATATACAGTGGTTAGCACTTGATAATGGCAGTAATACCATCTGAGTGCCTCTGTGGTACCACAGAGGCGCCACTACTACTTGGTGGTGCCACATTTGACACCTTTTTTTAAGGTGTAGTGTGGCTGATCGGCCACCATGTGGCGCATGTGAGTCCATGAACCCTACAGTACATTATTAGCAACAGGTAGGCCGTATTGTCTAGCCCATTTTCCTTCAGTTTCGTTCCCATCAAGTGGATCTAAATAATCTCTGCTTCTTAAAAAAGATCTATTGGTAGTAAGTAAGAAAAAAAATTACAGACATCTGATTTGGCGCAGTATTTTTATAATCAGAGTTTAAAAGTCGGTACTATTTTCTTAGCAGCGCAGTAATACTTTCAAAGGGGTGGTGCGGTTTTTGGCACGTGATTCCCGTTACAACCAATGGGGTCGCCTCTTCCGCCTCACCATTTCCTGCAACAACTGCCAATCTGCCATAGCAACAGTAACGTCCGAAGAAAATAAATCAAAACAAAGAAAATATCCTTCAAAAGCACGTCAAAAGGACTCGAAACGATGCTATATGAATCTCATGTCTGTCCAGAAAGAAGAGGCTCAGGAATTTACACGGACAAGATGGGATACATGTACAACAAGCCATGGATACACGACGGTCGTCTGTCCCGATCGAACTTCAACCAGGTGTTTGCACTTTTCCATTTACAGCCCGTACATCTACATAAACGTTCAGATTTCAAATATAAAGTGCTTACCGCATGGCCATTGATGTTACAATTCTGTATGGTCCCGCAGAAGTACCCGTATATTCTGTATTGTTCAATAACGAGTATTCTTAACCGATCGGTGGCCATTTTCTCATAGATTTATAATGTATCAGAGTGCAATACACCTCCCATCCGATAGGGTCGCGTGGTTAAAGGATATGGTGAAAATGGCCACCGATCGGATTAACAGGCTTTTTATTGAACAATACGGAAGATACAGGTACTTCTCTGGGCCCGTACATAATTGTAACATCCATGGCCATGGGTAAGCCTTTTAACATGAGAGACTGAAATAATTTATTGTGTTATCAGATAAAAACATCTATTGAAAATAGCAGATCTACAAGATCACAACGCATCACAACGCGTTGTGAGCTTGTAGATCTGCTATTTTCAATAGATTTATTTGGGGGGAGACACATTTTAACATGAGACTGAAATCATTTTTTATGTTATCACATGAAAAAAATCTATTGAAAATAGCATATCTACAAGCTCACAACACGTCACGTTGTGAAAGTAAACTCAAAATTCTACTTGAGTACAGTAGCCTACTTGAGTAAATGTACTTAGTTACTTTACACCACTGAAAGTACAGGTACTAAAAAAACGTACAGTACTCAAGTGAATGTCCACCACTGCATCTCACCAGTGCTGATAAAGCCCATAAGCTAATTGGCAATATGGCCAAGTAAGAGATTGTAAACAAAACATGCGTGTCAATATTGGACTGTCAAATATTGATTTGTCATTTTATGATTGTATGGGTGCTATTACTGTATTTTAAACATTCCCGTGTCATTTCATCCATGTTCCATCTCTGTTTTAACTCAGACATCTTTACATCGTTAACAGCTAATACACCAGATGTTGTGATTGATAAAGAGTCCAGGGAAGTGTCTGTATTAGATAGCCTGCACCTTTGACTCTAGCCTAGAGGAAGCCTTTATGACCAAGATCATTAAATACCAACCACTCCTACATACCATCTCAGAGCTGGGCTATTAGGTGCAGCCTATTTGTTTTTATATTTGGCAGCCTATAGGACATACCCACATACTGGCTGTTAGAGGGTTTCAACAACTTGGGATGCCCAAAAAGGAGGCAAAAAGGTTGGCAAAGTATTGTGCTGTCTGTAATTGGCACGAGACGGTGTTACTTATACCCATATAGAGTACTGAGTGACATGTTTATTGTATTGTGAAGACATATGCCAGGATTATGTGAATGTAACCTTACTGCACCTACAGTATAATATTTGTGTCCCTGTATGTTTCTCCTTTATGTGGACATAAATAAATGGTTAAAATCTGTGTGTGTGTGTGTGTGTGTGTGTGGGGAAATGAACCACCCTTCGCTGACCGCTACAAGATCTTCTGTGAGAGAGTCATCCGCCATGGCTTATAGTTGACCAAGAGGTGCTGAAAATAAACCATCTACGAAGGATGTTCGTAAACACAGTGGAGAAGCATGAGGACCTTGATGCTTCAAACTACAGGTAACTCAAATACCATGTGTGTCTTTGACAGTTCTGGGAAACAAAACAAAAACATTTATGCTGAAAAGTATATTATAGATGTATTCCATCACAAACAAGTCTATGAGAGTATATTTAAACTAAATTGGCTATCATTGTGAATACATCTTTATCTATACACTTGTGCTCATCTTTCCCTAACATTTTATGTTGCAGGCAGGATAAATTGAAGCGGAGGATTTCCCCCAGCTGGTTTTTCACTGCCCTACCAAGTGCAACATCTCTGAACATACATACATGTCCTTCCTAGGTATTTTAGGAAAAAGGTTTGGTGATGCAAGGCTGCAAGACATACTCAATGAGTCAAGTTGGTGCCCCAAATCCATGAATGGTGTGATCAGTGGTCATCCAGAGGAGATGCAGTCTGCACTTTCATATTTTGTCATATTTGTATACTATTTTGCTGCCGTTGCACTGTCAACCAACATTTCTCTGTGAGTGACACAGAAGGCCTGATCTTGTGGGTGGGTGGGAGGGTTGATGTACAAATGACACATGCTGTGACACACTGTGGTATTTTAATAAATATTTTATACCATGTGTTGTAATAATTTGGAGCTTTAGTGTATTTATTTTAGTCTAGTCCATTTTTGGCATTATTCCAATCTAGGGGGCTGATTCTCAGCCATTTTGGGCCAAGGAGTGCTGCTTTTTTTCCTACCTTTCAGTACACAGTAAGTTGTGACATTTTCTATGTATGAAATATAAGCTTTTAGCTAAATGTACTATGTGTATGTTTCATTGTGCTGGGCGCCAATCACTTCAGTAGAAGCGTTTTCTTTCTACATTTCAAATATGAGTATACTAAGGCACCAATACTTGTTTCAGGTGTTAGGTACATGTATTTATGACATTTGAGAAAGATGTTGTGTTGCCAAAAACAATAGAACACATTTTACAAGCAAAAACAGCAGCATAAGATTTTCGTTTTTTGGTTATTCACTGTTATATACATTTCTGGCTTGTAAAAAAATACTGCAGGATTTTGTGCGGAGACATTTTAACCCAAAGTCCACAAGGGTATTGTCTATGCAAAAATGCATTGAAAAAGTAGATCCAAGACGTGGGAACGAAATTCATTTTCTAGGCACTTTTTGGTGGGTCACCACACGGCCTAAGGGGAAGGGTGAATGCATTTAAAAGTGAATGTTATTTTTTGTAAACATAGAAAATAAGGGAATGAGTCCTTAGGATGAATTGAAAAGCAATTATTTCTTTAAACACAACTGTGTTTCATGGTGGAAGAAGTGCACAGACATTTTACTTAAGTAAAAGTAGCAATACCACGATATAAAAATACTCTATTTTTATATTTACTTATTTTTAAATATACTTACCAAAAGCTAAAGTTCTACAATGTTTGAAAGTAGCCGATCTAGCTTGTAGATCGGCTATTTTCAAATGGCTGTGGTATAAAATAGGGCTAAAGTGGTTAATATGTATGTTTTATTATATAACAATTTATATCTGCAAAGTAACTAAAGTTTTCAAATAATTGTAGTAGTGGAGTACAAGTACACTAAATAAGAAAAAGAGGTTGCGCATCAACAATGGGTTTTCTCAGTGGAGTGCTAGACCCAAAGTCAGTATACATATCAAAAAAGGAATTTTAAAAAATTCCAAAAAGGTAGCACATCCAAAAATGTCAATTAAATGGAGGACAAATTACTCACATTTCCACTTTTTTATTGGCACACCAATAAAGTGAACGCTTACGCTTTTCGGCTATGAGCCTTCCTCAGAGAATACACTATTTGCCTTTGCAGGTGTAATGGAGTAGAAGTAAAAGTGCACTAATACTCCAGTACAGTAAAAAGAAAACACTTCCATCATTTTCCCCAAGGTTCTATGGAACCCAAGCGGGATTCGTACCCAGTCCTCTCACCTTTGAGAAACATCTCAATAACCACTAGACTACCGGTTCAGTTGACAAGATGGCTGTATGTGATCACTAGACACTACACACAGAATGGGGCATCTCACTTCCAGCTGAACCAGTGCTATGTTACTTGAGTAAAAGTACAAAGGTATTGGCATCAAAATATACTTAAAGTACCAAAAGCTAATGTAGATGGTAAGAGAGAGAGGGAGATTTTAATTTCATTTTATTTATTTCAATTATGGTTTACATGATCACATTCATATTTTTTTTACATATTCCATAACTGAAAAGGAGCAGTTAGAAGATAAATCTTTTATACCTGCCCCTTTCTACCATTAAAATCATCAAATATCCTACCAACCAGTACATCATGATTCATCAAAAACTAAAACTAAAAGGAGAAAACTAAACGGAAAAGAAATGAGAGAACAAAGAACGAGAGCATGAGAAAATCACACAAAATTTAACCAGAACTAAAAAACAAACAAAAAAACTTAAAAACAACAACAACAACGACCAAAAAAATGAAGATTAACCATCCAATTCATACTTGATCATTTTCCCCCTTTTGAACACTCTCTTAAACTGAAACACTGTTGTACAACTCTTCAACTCCTTGCTTTGCGAATTCCATAATTGTATGCCTGTAACAGAGATACACATTTGTTTTAATGTTGTTCGAGCAAACAGATGTTTAAAATCATCTCTTCTGTTGGCCTCTTCCTGCGAGTTCAAATTAAATAACTTCTGTAACTGTTTTGGCAACCCTCTGTATTTCGCTTTGTACACGACTAATAATGTTCGTAGCTCAATTAAATCCATTATTTTCAACAAACCTGATAAAATAAAAAGTCTGTTAGTATGTGCTCTGAAATCCTCTTTGTAAATAACCAAAGGAATGGTGTTACTCTCATATGTGTTGCCCCACACTTCCAGACATTTGAGGTAAGGGGGGAGGGGATCTTGAAGTGAATTGATCTAATGTACCAAGCCAAAACAGGTTATGCTAATGCACAGGCTGTCTGATCTCACAAGAACATGGGCTTCACAGTGAAACGCATCACAGCAAATGAATACAGTACAGTAACTTCAGTCCTGCATAACCAACCAAGTAACCAAGTAAAAAATCAGATAGTACATGAACAACTCCGACCATAGTACATGACCAAAAACTACACAACCCAAACCTCTACCAAAGCGGTCTTGCCCTTTAACTTGTGCGATGTTTTAGGCTGACCTAGGATCAGGTTAGTTAGCAGCGACATTAATGGCTGTGCATTTCATTACGTGGTGGAAAGCCTGACACGAGGTTTATGGCTTGACTTGTGTGATGATTATACTGGTTTATATAAATACACCTTTAACCTGTAAATGCAATCAGCAGGACACCGCAGGGAGTTGAACCCCATCCTAGTGAACCAGAAGTGCCATACCAGTGTCTTTTACCTCTTTGACTCATTTACAGGTTGAAGAAACCACATATTAATGTTAACTCTCTCTGAGAGTGTGAATGTTAGAGTATACCTGTGGTCATAATGAGATCTACTTTTATGTATTTTTTTTAAATCAAAGGTCCCTAAAATTAGATTTTTAATTAATTCCTGTAAACGCAAAATAGAGAATAAATAAATACACCCATACTAGGTATCCTCTAAAATGTAGTGATGGGCACGATTTGCATGAGTGCTGTGACCACTTTTACATTACGTCTAATGAGTGCTCGGGCCTGCGTGTAAGCGCGCATACTGGTTCTTATCAGTGTGACGTCTGGAAATGAGTCTAAACTATTTGAGTACACGTTGTGATGAGCGGTCGCTGTTTGTTTCATTTGAACTTTAGCTTGAAGGTCACAGGTGGGTCCAGCTCATCAAGACCAAACCTTAGGCTATCCACAAATAGGGCTTTCACGACTAGAGATTTTTACTGGTCGACTAATTTGACCCAGTGGTAGTTTTTTTTTGCCATTGTTTTAATGCCATTACTATTGTTATTATCCTCCTTCCTTTATTTCTATGCCATTTCAAGGGAAGTGCTTCTGGCACAGCAGCACAGCAGTGTCTCCAAGGATCCTCAAAAGGGGGTTATTGCCCAATAATAGCCTATTATTGGGCATACTTTTGACCCCCTTTTGATAAAAATAAAGGCAGGAGGATAATAATAATAATAATAGTAGTAATGGCATTAAAACAATGGCAATTTATTTGATCAACTATTCGACTAGTACCAACAAGGTCGACTAGTGGTTATACTAGTCGACTAGTTGGTGAAAGCCCTAGTGTGTGTGTGTGTATGCATGCATCCATACATGTATGTTTCTAAACCACTGTTCTAAATCCTAATAGTTTCTGAAAAACTTGGGCCTTTATATACATACAGTATATAGCTAAAATCTAAAATGTGGACAAAGTACTCTTTTTTACTTAAAGGGATATTTCACTTTCAAAAAAACCTTTGGTCATTTTATCGTCTACTCAGGCCTTTGTGAACCCCCCAGACAGTTTTTAAGTTGCTCGATTCAGTATTTAGATATTTGATATAAATGTTATCAGACATGCCCCCTTCCTATACAAACCATTGTAACTTCAAACTCTATTTTAATCATGTTAGATTCATCAAAAACACCCGTCCTTGGTTTTGGTGACTCATCCTGCCCTCCTAATGAGGGGGCCGTGTTTTTACAATTACTTTTTTCATTTATTAAAAAAAAAAAAAAATTGGAAAATGAAAAAAATAATGAAAAAATTATAAAATAAATGAAAAAATGAATCGGAAAAACACAGCCCCCTCATGCATTAGGAGGGCAGGGTGAGACCCCAGAACCAAGGACGGGTGTTTTCGATGAATCTAACATGGTTAAAATGGAGTTTGAAGTTACAATGGGTTTGTATAGGAAGGGGGGCATGTCTGATAAAATGAATATCAAATATCTAAATACTGAATCGAGCAACTTAAAAACTGTCTGGGGGACTCACAAAGGCCTGAGTAGACGATAAAATGACCAAAAGTTTTTTTGAAAGTGAAATATCCCTTTAAGTAAAAGTACCAATACTGCAATGTAGATATACTCTGTTACAAGTAAAAGTCAGAAATTCAGAATTTACTTGAGTAAAAGTACAAAAGTATTGGTATACAAATTTACCTAAAGTACCAAGTAGAAAGTACTCATTAAGTAGAATGTTCCATTTCACAATTTTTCAAATGTAAAAAAATAACTTTAAAATAGCAAATCTACAAGCTCGTAGCTCGTAGATCGATTTTCAAATGGCCGAAATGTATACATAGGGCTACAACTAGTAACTCAAGTCTTCAAATAAATGTAATGGAGTAAAAGTATAATATTTGCCTCTGAGATGTAGTGGAGTAGAAGTATTGAAAATACTCCGGTAAAGTAAGAATTCCTCAGATTTGTACTTACTTTACACCACTAGGTTTTAATGGGTTAAATGGCCTGTCTTGGTTCAAAGCCCACTCACCACGACAAGGTGCAGGCCGAGAGTGGGGACAGGACAAGACTAACTCTGACGAGACAACATGAAACATACATTACAAACAAACAAACATGAAACATATATTACAAACAAACATGAATTACAAACAGATATGAAACATGTATTACAAACAAACATGAAACATGCATTACAAACAAACATGAAACATGCATTACAAACAACAAACATGAAACATGTATTACAAACAAACATGAAACATGTATTACAAACAAACATGACTTACAAACAGATATGAAACATGTATTACAAACAAACATGAAACATGCATTACAAACAAACATGAAACATGCATTACAAACAACAAACATGAAACATGTATTACAAACAAACATGAATTACAAACAAACAGGAAACATGTATTACAAACAAACATGTATTACAAACAGAAGTGAGACCTGGAAGGAGGTGGATGAAGGAGGTGGTGGAGGTGGTGGTGGTAGAAGGAGGGTGATAAAGGTAGGTGGTAGAAGGAGGGTGATAGAGGTAGGTGGTAGAAGGAGGGTGATAGAGGTAGGTGGTGGTAGAAGGAGGGTGGTGGAAGGAGGGTGGTAGAAGGAGATTGGTAGAAGGAGGTGGTGGTGGAGGAAAGAGGGGGTGGTGGAAGGAGGGTGGTAGGTGGTGGTGGAAGGAGGGTGTGTAGGACCTTGTGTTCTCCAGAGCTTGCTCTCCCTCTAACCTCTCTGTTACCTCCCTAAATAACTCTGACCATCACTTCATAACCTTCTCCCTCTCTCTTTCTAAACCTACTCACCCGCAGACCGTCACCACTTGACGTAACCTGAGGTCCCTAAACCCCTCCATTCTCTCTCAACGTGTCGTTTCCAACCAGCTTTCTCTCCATCTCTCAGAGAACAACCTGTTGATCCCAACCAGTCAGGATTCAAACCGGCCCGCTCTACGGAAACTGCACTCCTTGTAGTCACAGAAGCACTACATGCTGCCCAGGCTGCCTCCCACTCTGCAGTCCTGATTCTTCTAGACCCATCAGCAGCATTTGACACAGTGAACCACCAGCTGGGTTCTCCTCCTACCTAACTGGCCGGACCTACCAGGTTTCTTGGAAAGATTTGCTCTCCTCTCCCCGCACCCTCCGAACCGGGGTCCCCCAGCTATCTGTACTTGGCCCCCTCATTTTCTCCATGTACACTAAATCTCTTGGCGCTGTTATCTCTGTGCACAATCTATCTTATCACTGCTATGCCGATAACACTCAAATGTTTCCATCCTTCCCCCACGTCTGCCAAACAGGTGGAAGAGTGCATCACTGCATGTCTGGCTGACTTCTCACAGTGGATGTCTTCACACCACCTCAAGCTGAACCCAGACAAGACTGAACTTCACTTCTTCCTAGCTAAGTCCTGCCCCATGCAAGCTCTAACCATTTCTATAGACAACGCCCTGGTAACTTTGGTTCCAACAGCCAAGAACCTTGGTGTTGTCCTGGACAGTCAGCTCTCATTCAAGAGCCACAATCACAGCGGTCACTCAATCCTGTAGGTTTACACTCTATAACATTCGAAGGATCAGACCCTTCCTCACCCAGGAGTCAGCCCAGCTCCTTATCCGGACATCAGTCATATCAAAACTGGACTATGGTAACTCTGTCCTTACCGGCCTCCCGGCATGTGCACTTTAGTCTCTCCAAATGATCCAGAATGCCACAGCACGCTTGGTCTTCAACCAGCCAAACTTAGCACATGTCTCCCCCTTCTCTGCTCCCTGCATTGGCTCCCAGTTACTGCCCGCACAGAGTACAAAACACTGACATTGGCCAACAAAGCAACCAAAGGTATGGCACCCCCATATCTTCAAAGCCTGATCCAACCCTACAACCCCTCCCACTCTGTCAGATCAGCTAACACAGGGAAGCTGTCAGAACCTTCTCTAAAACATCCAGGACAACACTCCACACGTCCCAGACTCTTCTCCCTTCTGGCTCCCAACCTATGGAATGAACTCCCCATTGCAGTTAGAACTGCAGACTCACTCCCAATCTTCTGCCCTAATCTGAAGACTCACATCTTCAGACTCCACCTCAGCCCGTAGCACTTGCCCTAGCCTTGACAACCTTGCAGGATTATGCAAAGGCTAAAATGTTAGATAGCATGTTATGTAGACTGATGCCAGGTCATTGTTGACCTGGCATCCTATAGTGTGTATAGGTTCAATGTACAGGCTGATGATAGGTTCTTGGTTTACTTATGTATTAGTTTATTGGTTTACTTATGTATTACTTTATTATTAGATTATTAGTTTACTTATTTATTACTTTATTATTAGATTACCATTTCGATGCATTTGATGCATTATCTTGTGTTGTCCTTGCTTACTGTAAATCACTCTGGATTAAGAGCGTCTGCTAAATGTCTAGATTGTAAATTGTGGTAGAAGGTGGTGGAAGGAGGGTGGTAAAAGGTGGTGGTGGTGGAAGGAGGTGGTGGAGGAAGGAGCTTTAAAATGTAGGCATTTTGCAGATGCTTAATCCAGAGCGATTAATACATAAACGTAATTAATACATACGTAAACCAAGGACCTATCATCAGCATGTACATTGAAACTACAGTATACACTCTATAGGATGCCAGGTCAACAATTACCATCTGATTACATAACATCCTATCGAAGTTACATTTTAGCCTTTGCATAAGCCTGCAAGGTCGTCAAGGCTAGGGCAAGTGCTACAGGCTTAGGTGGAGTCTGAAGAGGTGAGTCTTCAGATTATGGCAGAAGGTTGAGAGTGAGTCTGCAGTTCTAATTGCAATGGGGAGTTCATTCCATAGTTTGGGAGCCAGAAGGGAGAAGAGTATGGGACGTGTGGAGCGTTGTCCTGGATGTTTTAGCGAAGGTTCTGACAGCTTCCCTGTGTTAGCTGATCTGAGAGAGCGGGGGGGGGGGGGGGGGGGGGTTGTAGGGTTGGATCAGGCTTTGAAGATATGGGGTGCCATACCTTTGGTTGCTTTGTAGGCCAATGTCAGTGTTTTGTACTCTGTGCGAGGCAGTAACTGGGAGCCAATAGAGGGAGCGGAGAAGATGAAGACATGTGACCCTTTTTGGCTGGTTGAAGACCAAAAGTTCCATTCTGGATCATTTGGAGAGGCTTAAGTGCACATGCCAGGAGGCCAGCAAGGAGAGAGTTACAATAGTCAAGTTTTGATATGACTGATGGCTGGATAAGGAGCTGGGCTGACTCCTGAGTGAGGAAGGGTCTGATCCTTCGAGTGTTAGAGTGTAAACCTACAGGATCGAGTGGCCGCTGTGCACAACAGAGCTGCTCCGCGTTGAAGATCGGGGTCATCTGGGGTCGGGCTTCCTGTTGGCCTTCACCCGACCCCATAGCGAATACATCGGGGGACGTGCCTTCTCTTTTTCACCGAAGTGTACCGGAATGGCTTCTCCTTCTGAAAAAAATAAAGCTACCAAACAAAAAAAAGAAAAATGCTCATTATTAGATTGTTCATAAAATATCATGAAATAACTTTGCTAGATGTTTGCATTGTATAGTTACCTTGCCGTGATGTAACTCAGGTGGGCGAGAAACAAAAAATAGTTGCTCCATTGGTTTGAAATTGATGATCGTGTGACCCCCCCCCCCCCACACACACCTTTAAGATGACCAGGTCCAGGCCTGGATTTACACAGTTCCCCCCCAACCCAGCCAGAAAAAAGTGACCTTTGGTACCTACCAAAAAGTGACTTTTGGGACCTACCAAACAGTGTCCTTTTGGTACCTACCAAACAGTGACCTTACAAATGAACAAGGTCTTATGGACCTTTTCAAAATGACCAGGTACAGCCTGGATTTGCAGAGGCAGATGAAAACAAAAACTACACTACCAACATAGTCATAGATTCAACGTCGGCCTTCAAACCTGAAAAAAAGAGCAAAAATCTTTAACCACATCATCACACGTACGACCCAAACGGCATCCAACACGAACAGCATAGCTGTATTCACCACAAGCATCATCCAACAAACTGCAGCATAAAGCAACTGCAGCATCCAGCAAAGGAAAAGGAAAAATGACCAGGTAGGACCGTCACAATTATTATTACATAATCGCAAGTATTTGAGATAACCGTAATACTTTTTTGGGGATCATAGTCATAATCGTTTCCATGTTGAAAAATGTTCATATATTTTTTAAACATTTTCAAAAAATTGTGGAAATAGCCGAACTACACGCTCAAAACGCATCACGACGTGATGCGTTTTGAGCGTGTAGCTCGCCTTTTGTTTACGAAGCCTAAAAAAAGCCAGACAAAGTTTTATTCAAAATGTCAGTAAGACGCAATTAAATAGTTAAATCGCAATTATTTGAGCGACAATTTATCGCCAAGTTCAACGTCATAATGGTGACAGCCCTAAAGAGGTTCCTTACTTTGAGCCGTCTTCAGAGGAAACCCCCGGCCGACCTGGGTCTTTCGGCGGCGGAAACCAACCGGTGTTTAACATCGAGGTGGATACAAAAGCACAGAACGCACTGTCGTGGATTTATGCATCAACGAAGACACATACACACTGTCGTGACACACTGTCGTGTGCACAAAACACACTGAAGTGGAATTATGTGATAAATCAGCGATCGATACACCGGATGGAGACCACCGCAGGCAGACCAGGGCCAGCGCCGCAGAGGAATCCCCCCGCCCCATGCAGACAAATCCGTGGATAGAGAGAGATCTCCAAGCTCTCGATCTCTAGGGCATCCTCGGGTTCAGCCTTCCAGCGGCGTATCCCGTCATCTCCATCCTCCGTCCGTCCGTCCAGGGCTGTCATGATTACAAATTTAAGTTGACGATTAATTGTCATACAAATAATAATACTTCAACGATTATGCAAAATAATTGCGATTATCTCAAATAATTGCAATCAGACGATTATGTAAGAATTGTGACAGGCCTACGTACATCTGGCTAGCTTCACCAGATCACCTCTGCGTCGTCATTAGAGGTGGCTGTTCTGGGAAGGTGTTATACTGCAGGTGAGAACCTCAGTCTTCTGGGCATTTATGGCGCAACCTCGGCACAGTCCGTCTCCACTCTGAGAAACAAACAAACAAACAAACAAACATTAATTCAAGTGACCGAGAGCCAGATAAATACCAGATATATACGTATACTGTATCCTGTACACAGCATAGTTTATCTAATCAAACTTATATAGCATCCCTATGCTGAGGGGAACATTAGTCGAAAATAGCAGATGGCAAAGTGGTTTTGGGAAAAAGGAGCAAATCAAGTACAGAGCCAAAGGTCAAGTTTACAAAGTGTTGAAGGTTTAAGTGGTTAAATGTCTACCATTCATTCACACAACACTGATAGTAGATGAATCTATCGATGAAACCCATGAAAAAACTTTAATCTGCGACACAATTTTACTATATATATATATATATATATATATATATATATATATATATATATATATATATATATATATATATATATATATATATATATATATATATATATATATATATATATATATGCATTCACTTATTCCAGTCTATTCCAGTTTGCATACCAAAATCCTATTTCAATATGCTAGATCAATTTATTACTTATTTTATTTGGAACAAAAAAAAAGTCCCCACGGTTATGTAAAGCAGTGGTTCTCAAACTTTTTCCTGTCAAGGACCCCCAAATTGACACTTATTAGCCCACGGACCCCCATTTGAAAAGATAAGCCAGGGACCCCCATATGAGAAGATTTTTACGGCTCTAGCAGTGATTCTCAATCATTGTAATTTAAGGACCCCCCCGTTTGACATGCATTAGGCTACGGACCCCCAATTAATGGTATTTCTATCTCTGGGACCCCAATTTATATTGTAAAATCAATGTTAATGTAACTCTGAGAGTGTACAAATGGAACCAAATGGACCCGTTAGGGTCTCAGAGTTACAGACCCATAAGGGTCCATTTGGTTCCTATAAATGATTTAGCTGGGGACCCCCTGGTATCCCCTCAAGTACCCCTGGGGGTCCCCGGACCCCACTTTGAGAACCAATGATGTAAAGCATTCTTAGAGATCAAAGAACCTTGGCGGTCTTGCACTACCAAATACACACCTACATTACATTAGAAACATGACATACTGGCGGCATCAACAAAACAACGCGAACAGTCCACCTGGATACAAATAGGCTCTATGCACAGTAGCAGTGGTGTAAAGTAACTAAGTGCATTTACTCAAGTACATTTTGAATTCCAGACTTTTACTTGTAACAAGAGTAGTTCTACATTTCAGTATAGAGACTTTTACTTAAGTAAACACATTGAGTACTTTTTCCACCACGGCATAATATCCATATTAATTGGGCCCCTGACTTACTTTCTTCACAGGTGTTACCAATGATTCTAATGAAGGCTCTGTTTCATTCTTTTAATTTCAAGGACTCCCATAACTCTGAGTGTTCAAATGAACCAGTGTGGGTCCATTTGGTTGTATGTGTACACTCTCAGAGTTACAGATATATAAGGGGCCATCTGGAACCCCCCTCAAGAACACTTTGAGACCCAATGGTGTAGCAGAGTGTCTCCAGTGAGCCATCAAACACACTATCAGCACCCTGACTCTGTTTGACCAGAATGGAAAAGAGCCTTAATTAGTATCATTGGTAACACCTGTAAAAGGAAGTAAGGAAGAGGCCCAATTTATTTCCAGTATGGCTTCTGTTCATAGAGCCCATTGAAACCCATAATGTATCTCATCATCACTGCCAGCACACGTCTTCCTCACTACCTCTAAACACTACAAACTACACCACTAACCTACAAACTACACCACTAACCTACAAACATACTACCTCTAAACATTACAAACTACACCAGTAGTTCTCAAACTTTTTCCTGTCAAGGACCCCAAATTTGATATATATTTGGCCACGGACCCCGATCTGAAAATGTTTTGTACCTCCAGAAGCAAAGATATGAGTAAAAAATGTTTGTTTTAAAAAAATACATATATTCAGAGGTTTTCACAAATTTTCAAAAATAGCAGATCTACAAGCTCATAGCGCGGCACTCAGTGTCTCAGCATCACAAACAAACACAGCTCAATAATACAACATATTCCCTTCACAAACATCACACAACATAGCTCTTCATCCTTACTAGTTGTTGCTTTTCCAAAGGAACATCAAAGTGAAATTACACACAATTCCATCAATTCCTTAATGCTGAAGAGCTAATTAGCTAAGCTATCACACCTGTAGAAATGGCCATGTTTCACATGACGCTCGTCTGTCACAAGCGTCATGGAACAACTTGTTCCTGGTTTGCGAATTTTTGACATTTACAAGCCGTACATCTACATAAACGTTCACATTTCAAATATAAAGTGCTGACCCCCAAGCCATGGATGTAACCAGTTAAAGTGCACTGGTCTAAGTATCCGTATCGTCCGTATTGTTCAATAAAAAGCTTTTTAATCCGATCACCAGCCATTTTCTCCAATGATTTCAACTACGCGCCGCTATCGGCTGGGAGCTGTATTGCACTCTGATATATTACAAATAAAAAATAAAATGGCCGCCGATCGGATTAAGAATGCGTTTTATTTAACAATACGGAAGATACGAGTACAGTGTGCCCCAACTTGTTACATCAGTAGCTTGAGGGTTAGCTCTGGTTCAGAGCGTTAGTGAGTTCCCTCTAACGCTCTGGAAGACCCCTCGCTCTGGCCATGTACAAGGAATTCCACTGCGCCGCCAGCGCTCAACTATAGTGAAAATAAACTAAACCATTTCGCTACTCACCGAAGCAAAGGCTGTTTTGGGTTGTTGAATGTCTATTCTCCAACTGCGCACGCCTAAACGCACCCCACCTACTCTGTAAAATACACTTTTTGGGCAGAAAATAAAATATGTCAGCGAGACGGACATTATTTGTATTTACTCCACAGTGCCCTCTACATTTTGGTTAATGGTAAGTCCACAAATCCTCCAGATCTGTAGAGGGCACTGTGGAGTACATACAAATAATGTCCGTCTCGCTGACATATTTTATTTTCTGCCCAAAAAGTGTATTTTACAGAGTAGGTGGGGTGCGTTTAGGCGTGCGCAGTTGGAGAATAGACATTCAACAACCCAAAACAGCCTTTGCTTCGGTGAGTAGCGAAATGGTTTAGTTTATTTTCACTATAGTTGAGCGCTGGCGGCGAGGTGGAATTCCTTGTACATGGCCAGAGCGAGGGGTCTTCCAGAGCGTTAGAGGGAACTCACTAACGCTCTGAACCAGAGCTACTTGAGGGTCAGCACTTTATATTTGAAATCGGAACGTTAATGTAGATGTGATTGTTGTAAATGTAAAAAAAAAATCGCAAACCAGGAACAAGTGGTTCCATGACTGTCATGGTATGACTCGAGTCATGTTTCATGGCTACTGTAGAAACTCACCTAAGTTTTTGTCGGTTGGAGATAATTCATTGTGTTTCCACGGTCTGGTTTTAGCAGCTTTTTTTTACCACCCTGGTAAACATTATGAGTTGTTTAGTTCACTCTTTTTACTTCGAAACATTGCAGAGCTGAGTGTCTGTGAGTGTGTGTGTTTGTCGGTCGGTGTATTTGTGAGAGAGGGGGCGGGCCCGATAATTTGTGGTTCAAATAGCCCCGCCCCTCCCCTCCCCCCCTGTTTCCTAGGGAGTGTCAAGATATATTTAAAGAAGGTAGAGTCATCTACGTCATTTTCGCTATCATGCAATTCCTGCCAGCAGATTCGTCGCACCATGGGAGCCAGACTGCAGCCGTGAGTTCAGTGGAATGCATTGGACTTAATGAGAGCCCGGTGGATCAGCTCATGAACAAAGTATATTTCTGAATGACTGAGACCTTTGTAAAGTAATTGCTTCTGGAAAATAAAAGAAGACATATCACACATTGTTTTCTGCTGTGTTGCTTTTCGATGTGTCCACTGTATAAGTGTATTGAGCTGTCTAAAGAGCACAAAGTAGGCGATACTGCCGAGACAGAAACCAGTGTTGCCATGTCCACTTATTATAAGCGACTTTGGGCTTATTTTTCTGTGAAGTTGCTTGTAAATATTGGTAGTTGCGGGTTGCGGTTTTATGGGCTTTTTTCTAAAGTGTAGTTGATTATTTGGACTTGGGCTTCACAATTTAAAAATTATTTTAACCAGTGGTTCTTAATTATGTTTATGTCATGGACCCTCAAATTAAAATGTATTTGTCCCTAACCCCCATCTGAAAGTACCAGATTTGTGTTGTTAGTGTTTCAAAAATCCTCAATATTTCACATTTTACTTCAAGATTTTTTTTAAAATAGCAGATCTACGATCGGCTATTTTCAATGTATATAAGTATATAAGTAGGGGTCGAGGTAGGGTAGGGGGTCCCTGCTCCATCTCCCCATCCCCTGGCCCCCGGTGCTTCTTTTGGGCTTGTTTTCCTAGACCTAGTTGCTTATTTCCCTCTCACAATCTGGCAACACTGCCAGAGAGGATTTTTGTACAGTCTATGGACGATACATTCCACTGTTTAGATGCCTCAATAAAATTATACAGCGTGCTAAAAAAATCCGAATTGATTGGATAAAAACCTGTGATATGTCTTCTTTTATATTCCTGAGCCGATTATCTGACAAAGGACATAATGGTTCAGAAATAGTGTTTGTTCACAAGCTGGTCCAGCTGTCTGCCATAGACTTCATAGTATTTCACCAAACTTCCTGTTCCAGTTTTGCCTCCCATGAGCATCAATGGCGTCTGCTATGCGAGCAATGGCGTCGGCCCGCCCCCTAGGCTGTCCCTTCCTTGTTTTCTAATTTCCTTGGGGAGTGTGGAGCAATTGGCTCTATTCACAGCAGCCATATTATGAAGACATTCACAGGTGTTACCAATGATACTAATGAAGGCTCTGTTCCATTCTGGTCAAACAGAGTCAGGGTGCTGATATTGTGCATGTTGGCCCACTGGAAACACTCTGACTCTGTTACACCAGTGGGTCTACAGTTGGGGTCCAGGGACCCTCATGGGCTTCCAAATGGCCCCTTACAGGTGTGTAACTCTGGACCCGTAAGGGTCCATTTGGTTCCATTTGTACTACACTCTCAGTAATGGGGATTGTGGACACCACTGTGCTACACTAAATGGAACAGAGTCTTCATTAGTATCATTGGTAACACCCGTGAAGAAAGTGCTAATATGGCTGCTGTGCATAGAGCCTATATTAAACCTGGCTTCTATGGCAGGTTTTCTCAAAGTGGGTGCAGTCAGTGGTGGGAAAAGTACACAAATGTTTTACTTAAGTAAAAGTATCAATACTGCAACGTACTGTGTATATATATATATATATATATATATATATATATATATATATATATATATATATATACTGTACAAGAACTTTGACCCCCCTGTCCAGGCCATTAGTCTGCACCATGGGAATGTCTGCATAAACCCTTGGTTGACTCCCGCTTTGGACATGTCCAGGCTGGAAGTGTTCTGTCCTACCAACAGCCCCCAGTGAAAGCACTGCACATACAGTACTGCATCACAAAGATGCTCCACCGTTCCATCCACTCCCCCTGGATGATTACAGACTTGCCTAGACCAGACTTTACCCTATGTAAACAGGGCAAACTTCACATTAAGTCTCTTCAGGTCACATGTTCTACAGCTCAGAACATTTAAGAAGATACAACAGAGTGTCAGTTCTGAGTGGAAATTGAATGTTTATTCAACATTTCAAACACCTAGCACTTTCTATTTAATTTCAAGGTCCAGGGTTCAACATTGATTCACTTGTTTTTTGCTCAGTCTCAGGGGCCCTAAATGTGAGTGTTTTAACTATATACATTTTTTGGGTGGGGAAATTGACATAAGGCTCATTGCCCAGGGACCCTGGTTATCAAGGCCCCTTGGGCACAGTTCCAGTCCATGGGGGCAACAAAAAGTGAGTGACAAGATGACTTGCAGTGGAATGAAGAGACCAGGAGCTGCCAGCCAGCAAACATGTTGTGGGAGCCATGACATAATTGTTGATGTGGGCCAATGACACCGTTGAACTGTTGAAAAATGCAAAAAGTACAGTATTTTGCATTGATGTGCCAACCTATGTCCATGGTTATGGGGACATTTGGGGAGGACACACATCACAAACAGGCTGTATATCAAATTAATCTCACAGAAAAACTATGAAGGCAAGAATCTTTACATTAACAGTACATTGGATTCTTAAACACAAATCGGTGGTAATAGTGTAAACTGAGTGTCATTTAAAGACTGGCATGCAGGTCGAGTTCTGAACATTGTCGTACCAAGGACCGCACATACCTTCTTCTGATTGGCTGAAACAAACTAAGTATAACAGCCACATTGTACCCATATCCTTTTAAAGCTTTAGTTATTACTAGTTTGTATTATAATAAGAATATGCGATTGCTTGAATTACTATTATTTAATTGCTGTCCTAATGAAGAACTCAAAACTGTCAGATGGGCCGGCAGTTGGAGTGATGAGAGGTCATCTGTCTGTAAATGTGTTTTCATTTGTGGTTTCTGTTCATTTATGTCCTTCCCTAATCTTAGAAAGGTGCAGGTTGGAGAGAACCTCTAGCCAGGTCTGCACACACGTCAGACCTGGCCTATATGGCCTATGACCCCCTAGATCCGAGGTCCAAAACTCATCAGATGTCAGGGCCGCTTCAAACTCTCCAAACATTTCCTCTGTCATCCCTTCTAAATAGTCAATTTCCTCCTCATCCTTCAATGGTGTGGCTAACAGTCTGATACAATCATCATAGGCCTAATATATAGGCCAGGTCTGCACACACGTCATGCGAAGTCCGGCCTCTCTGGCCTCCCCTCTCCTCTCGGCTCCTCTCCTCCCCTCTCCTCCCTCCCCGATTTGCTTTGCGGCCATAGCCTCTAGTCACATCCTCCCAACCTCCCAACCTCGGTCATGTGATAAAGAGGTCAGACTTCCTGTATCTGGTTGCTATGGCAACCTGCCAGATCAGGCTGAGGGTCTGATAGGCAAATCAGAGAATCAATCAAACCGAGAGTCCAATCATAGATCGAGGTAGGGTAAGATGCCTAAAACATAGCCATAGCTCTGATCAACAGTCTGTGGCAAATCTCGGGGCAAATGGAGTGATCCTGTGCTTGCTTACCCCGCACGAACTTTCGGAGCTTTTGTCAATTATATAGTAGTAAGATGAAGACAGGTTGAAAATGGGTGAACTCGTCAATCCTGATGTGAAAGAAAATATTTGTATAGAAGAACAAAAAGATTGTTTGGTTGACAGCACCTCAGTAAAACTATGAAGGTGCTGTGAAGTTGGGAGGCACAAGGGGAAAATGAATGACCCCTGCTGGTGGAGCTTCCACACCACAAGTATATAATTCTAAGGGGTTTACGGTTTTATGTCCCACAAAGGTTTGATAGTCTTGCAACATACTTTTATGAGCCGTAGCTTTGATCTAAAAAAAATAGACAGAAAAGGCATTAAAAACAACATCGTACAGTCATTACATGTGGTGTTAATGACTGTCTGTAGATCCTATTGCTTACATGTTAGACTACAACTTTTACTTTGAAGGACAAAGACCATGTGATTTAACACATAGTCACGTGACTTCTTTGTTTTGATGAAAAAGGTAGATTTAAAGATGACTGACATTTTGAAAAACAAAGACAAAAAAAAATGTTTTCCTTTGTCAGTCCCAAATCAAAATACGCCAAAATACTAATCAGAATATCAGAAAAATTGAGCATTTTCCTGATTTTTGGGTAGGCGAGAAATTTGGAAAAATTAAGCCATTCTTTGATTTTTGATCTGGGATAAAAAAATGGCAAACCCCGTTTTTAAGAGCTTTTTTCAGTGTCAGTCCCAAATCAAAAGATGCCAAAATACTAATCAGAATATCAGAAAAATTGAACATTTTCCTGATTTTTGGGTAGGCTAGAAATTTGGAAAATTGAAGCCATTCTTTGATTTTTGTTCTGGGATGAAAAAATGGCAAAAGCCATTTTTAAGAGCGTTTTTCAGTGTCAGTCCCAAATCAAAAGATGCCAAAATACTAATCAGAATAACAGAAAAATGGAGCACTTTCCTGATTTTTGGGTAGGCTAGAAATTTGGAAAATTGAAGCCATTCTTTGATTTTTGTTCTGGGATGAAAAAATGGCAAAAGCCGTTTTTAAGAGCGTTTTTCAGTGTCAGTCCCAAATCAAAAGATGCCAAAATACTAATCAGAATAACAGAAAAATGGAGCACTTTCCTGATTTTTTTGGTGGGCTAGAAAATTGGAAAAAATAAGACATTCTTTGATTTTTATTCTGGGATAAAAAATTTGAAAAATACCCTATTTTGAGCATTTCTCAGTGTCAGTCCCAAATCAAAACAAGCCAAAATACTAAGCAGAATATCAGAAAAATGGACCATTTTCCAGATTTTTTGGTGGGCTAGAAAATTGGAAAAATGAAGCAATGTTTTATTTAGGTTCTGAAACGAAAATCAGTCAAATAGACTTGAGAAGTGAATTCGAATTGAATCTCAGATTATACTAAGACACCTCCACAGGCCTATGGGATTTTAGTGTAATCTGAGCTTCAAATTGGAAGTGAATATTTGAAAAATTGAGTAATATCTAATTTGGGGTCTGAAAGGAAAATCAGTAAAATAATTGTTTAAAAAGTGAATTGGACTGAAATGTAAGATTATACTAAGATCCCCTGACCGACATGCATGCTTGAGATTTTTTCTTTGAAATCATTTATAGTTTGGGAGATATTTAACTTTAAGCGCCCCATGTATTGTCGATGCGGCAATGGACATTTAAAGGCAGGCTTACAACTACATACTTACGCCTACTAACCTCATTCATACTTTAAAATGTTCATCTTACTTAGGACATGTTTGCCTGAAAAGGAATCTTTGAAATGTTGCATAGTTTTAGAATTGTACTTTAAAAGTTCAGAGATTTAGAATGGAGGCGGAAGGAAGGTTTTGGGACCTTAAAAAACACTTTCACCTAGAAACTCCATTCACAGTTCAAAAATTCCACCTTACTGTCGACATGCATGCTTGAGAAACCTTTTTTTTTTAAATAATTTGTAGTTATGGAGATATTTAACTTTAAGGGCCAAAACTCCAGAAGAAAAAAATTAACCCTCCGTTTAAATTCTCAAAGGTGGGTGAAGTAATACATTCTCTACTGCATCTTCCATGCCAGCTAGAATGTGAGATAAATCAGTGATTTATGAACCGTTGGTTAAAGGTTCAAAACTCCTAAAAAAAAACGTTTTCACTCTCCATCTAAAAGATGGGTTAAGTATCACATTCTTAGTTAATTATTACATTCTCAATTGCATGTTGCATGCTAGCATGGCACATGAGTCAGGAGTACAAACCATGGCTCAAATGATAAATCAGGGGTTCATAATCTGTATATTCTGCGTTCCAAACTCCAGAAGAACATTTTTCACTTTCCATCTAATTTGTGAAAAGTGAGTTAACTATTACATTCCCGATTGCTTCTTCCATGCTAGTATGGCTCACATGATAACTCAGGGGTTTCAAATCCGAGGGTTCTGGGTTCAAAGCTCCCAAAGAGCATTTTTCACTTTCCATCTAAATTGTGAAAGGTGAGTTAACTATTAAATTTCCGATTGCTTCCTCCATGCTAGCATGGCGCAAATGATAACTCAGGGGTTTCAAATCCGAGGGTTCTGGGTTCAAAGCTCCCAAAGCGCATTTTTCACTTTCCATCTAAATTGTGAAAGGTGAGTTAACTATTACATTCCCAATTGCATCTTCTATGCCAGCGTGGCTCAATAGATGAATCAGTGGTTTATAAACCAAAGATTCAGGGTTCAAAGCTCACCTAATACAAAAGACCACTAACACAAAATATCTCAAACAACCAAAACAACAATCAATGCAAAACTTCAAAGTGCCTCAATAAAAAAAACATAAAACAGTGGTAAAAAACAAAACAAATAAGTCAGCTATAATACTAATAATGTCAATGACATACAACACAAATTGCTTTGCTTATTATGTAAATGTATTAAGCTCCTCCCACTGGAGGTGGGCTTTACCCATGCTCCTCCCCCTCCTACCGGAGCTAAAAGAGGGCGTGAGGAGGGAGGCGGGCTGATTCCACGCTCCTCGCCTTAAAAAGAGCATAGATAGAGATTTACCAGGACGAAGATTCAAACCCCCAACCTTCCACATGCGAGGCCTCTCCCTTTCTCTTGCGCCACCAGGCTTTTCACACTAATTAGAAACTAGAGGTAATATTTTAAGTTTAAGGGAGAGGTGGCAGGTGAAAAGTTGAAAGTCTACAGCAAACACCTCTCCCCCTGACAGAATGACTGAATCTACTAGATTCACTGATGATCGGGGTTCATTATGACACAACTTTTTTGAGTTTTAGGTTATTGTTAAAAAACATCTGTTGAAAAAAAAAACATGCAACAGATGGTTGGAGAGCAAACAGAGGGATGTTTAATGTTATCAAACCACATATTCGTTATTGTCATATCTTAAAAGTCATTTATCAATTTCAGAAGACCAAAACTAGCAGTTTTAATCAAGAGTGTGAACCTGGCTCAGAGTTGAAACAAAATAAGAGCAATACACTTAAACACAGCATTGATTATGAATATAAAGACAAAGGCTAATTAACTAATTGTTAAGGAGTGAGTTAGTCTGCAGAATCTGTAGTGGATGTGTGTAAAGCAGTGGTCTTCAAAGTGGGGTCCAGGGGACCCTCATGGTTTCTTGAGGGGGTTCTAAATGTCCCCTTACATTTCTGTAACTCCAGAGTGTGTACAAAATGGAACCAAATGGACCCCTAATGGTCCATTTGTACACTCTCAGTGATATGGGGGTCACTGAAATTAAAATGTCTTAGAAGTGAGGAGTTGGATGATGGATGTAAACCAAAAGACAAACAAGCCAAAATGTCAGAGGGGAGAATGAGAGACTCCAAGAGTAATGAAGACTGCTGTCACTATGCGAGTCAGGAGGGAGTGCGGGACAGAAAGACCCAGGCAGACTAGTTCAAATACAAGGAGTTTTCTTTTTTTTATTATGACAAAAACCAGGGAACACAAGGACCACGAGAAGGACTAGGAAGGCACTTGCAAGTTTCACTTGTAAAAGCACAAGAATATAGCCTACATACATACTGAATCAAGGAGACTAGACCAAACACAGACACTCACAGACATACATACAACAAACAGACTGGCAGTGAAGGGCAAACAGAAACACATCGGAGACACAGGTGCATATGTATGGACAATCAACACACGATTGGCTAGGGCTAAACAAGACACAGGTGAACAACATTTGCAAATGACATGGTGAAAAAAGACAGGTAGCAGCAAACAGGAAACACTCAGACATCAATACAAAACAAAAGGTACACAAGTGTAAATTAAAACTAGAACTAAGAAGATATATTTTGAAAATATGTAAAGAAACACAACTGTATTGTAAAACACCAAGTATAACTAAGAAACAAGGAACACAACAAGAAAACACAACAGTTATTGTTGGAACATTTTTCTCTGCACCCAGATTTACTCTTTCATTGAGAGCAAACAGAGGGATGTTTAATCTCATCAAAATACAAATCCGTTATTGTCATATCTTATAGTCATTAAAAGGTAATAAGGTAATAAGAAAATGTGTCATTTCTATGCAGTGGTACAATGGCAAACTTACTGTTTAACTAACTTATATCTAAATATCCAGTAAGACACCAAAGACATTTTAATTTATATTTATCATTATGTGAAATGCTTCCATTACCAGGTACAGCAGGCAAGGGCTGTTTAAAATAAATGGTATTCATTTTAGATTTTTGGAAAATATTAATCATAAAACAATGTTTGCACATTTAGAGTAGTGTAGAATACGTGTAGAATGGACAGCGTGAGAAGAGAGGATAAAGATAGGACAAGGAGAGAATGAGGGGAGGGTGAAGGGAGGATAAGCGTCGAACTGTTGGTGCAAACCGCTAGTCTCTGGATCTGTCATGACCGTCATGGATTTACTTCAACCTGGTGTTTGCGATTTCTCCATTTTTGACCCGTTCATCTACATAAACGTTCGGATTTCAAATATAAAGTTTTTGACTCTGGCGAGGGTGAGTGTTGATCTTGAAAAAAAATGATATGAATTTGGCCGCATACCCCAATCTGAAATGTAGTGCCTAAGGGCTCCCATAAGAAATATTTGTATTTAAAACTTAATAAAATGAATTCAAAATTTGTCAAGGTTCTTTAAATATCATGGATAACTTGAAACTATTGGGAATCAAACCTGTGATCTCTTGATACCCAGACCAGCTCTTACCCCAGTGAGCCACCACACATGTTGGGTTTTGAAAGCAAATTGGGTAATGACACAAAAGCCCATACCTGCCAACCTCAGACCTTCGATAACAGGAGATTTTTTTCCCAGGTGGGGGTGCAGTCTGGATCTGTCATGACCGTCATGGATGAACTTCAACCTGGTGTTTGCACTTTCTCCATTTTTGACCCGTTCATTCATCTACATAATGTTCGGATTTCAACTATAAAGTGTTTGACCCTGGCGAGGGTGGGAGTTGAAACTGTGACTTCTGCTTATTATGCGGCTGTTCTATCCATAGCTCAGCCAGAAGAGCTCTTGACTTCAGGCCACAAGATCATGGGATCGAATCCCCGCACAGGAACCTTGGCATCTGAGCAATCTGGCTCCCATGGCTTTACTATCTTTTTTCGCCTTTATCATAAAGGTTGCTGGACAATATATATGATGATGAAATGCATAATGTATTAAATAATATAAAGGTAATATCAAATACATTGTAAAAAATGTGAGACATGACGCTTTATTAGCAAGACAGTCTTTTATTATATTATTCCTCATTTTGCTGGTTTCCCCTGAAACCCCTTTAATGTTACAGAGTAGTACTGCCTTATAATCTTTGCTGATGATGTGGCCATAGGCGCTGAATGGTTAGAGAGCCTGCCTGACAAGCCACACACTCCAAGTTTGATCCCAAGCCTCAACAATGTGTCAAAGTGTCCCTGAACAAGACACTTAAAAGAATAGTTAACCCTAAAACTACCTATTTTCTATCACTTACACACTCCAGGAAGCCTTGAATTCATGGAGATTTTTTTTGTTTTTGACACATTCCTGAGCACATGGACTCAGACATACTGTATGTAAGACGTATGTAAAATCTGATAGTTGGAAATCAATTAGATGTTTTCTCAGTTACATTTTAACTGGATAGGGGACACTGGCCCCAAAAAGGTTTGGACAGGACCTGCGTCAGACGTGTGACTTTGGGTGTGTAGTGGGTAAACAGAGATAAAACACACACTCAAATTGTTAACACGTTTATTCTCCTTTAAGAGATGTAAGAGAAGTGTGATGTCCCTATTTAACGGTCTGACAGTTTTGGTTGTTGTTCTGCTGACCTTCACAATATATTATTATTATATTAGTATTTGGGGTATCATGTAATGTATATGGCATTTTTCTGATGACATAGTATAGTATATGATGTGACATAATATTCTCTCCTAGTCCATATAACCATGGTAATGACCCTGAGTAGTGCTCCTCAGCACCTGAGCTGAGGTGATCCAGTACCCTATAAAAGCAGTGTATTTGTCTGTGTGCCACCCTTACAGCACTGACGAAGGTCCTAGGAGGACTGAAACGTTTGCTTTTTAAATCACTATGAGCACCGAGCACAAGATGAGCATTATATCAAATAAAGAAAATATATTTTCTTAAAGTCTGTCTAAGTGAGTTTTCCTTAATTTTTATGCAGTGAGCGAGTCTCCTTCTGCCAGTTGTCCTAGTCCATATAGAATGTACAATTATAAAGTCAACTAATGCACCCATACAGAGTCACTTTCATGTGTAAAATACTGCCACATCTACAGTGTGTGAAAACCTGAAGGTAAACTGTGGAATAGGTCCATGTTAAAGTTCTGGAGTTGTCGGCTGCATTGGCAGCTCACTCCGCCTTTCCAAGGTTAAGCTGTTCTACACGTTATGTTGTTGTGTTTATGACAGTAAAATATAGAAAAGAATTTTCAAACAGCTGCAGGAACAATTATCCTTCATCAAACGATGAAGGGCAGCCGCTGCACAAGGTTGTGGGCATAACAGAGCTATGCATCATTATTAGACAATTAATTACTCTGTCATCAGCGGCACCACCACTGTTCTACTGGGATTCAGTCACAGATGTTTCAAACTCGGCTTTGACACTGCTATTCATAACAGAGGAGGGACAGGATCCTATTTCAGGGTTCTACTAAACTTTCACCACTTTGTCCAGAGTTTGTCTGATTTACTTGTACTCTTGGTTAGTTTTGAGATTTTGAAGGATGTCAGGAAAGCCCAGGAATAGCGTAGGGGCAGGCCGCTGGGACAGGCTGTTGTTTACAGACACTGACAGGGATGAAGGACCTCTGTGCTCCTGTGCTGAGCTCGGGGCCTCAGGGGTGTGCTAGCACATTGCCTCTGTTGCTGTTCTGGACCTAGCCACAAACACACACTGTACAATACATTCACTTGCACTCTATCTGTCTTTCTCTTGGCTGCACCTCTATCACGCACGCACACATAAAAACAACACACACACACACACACACACACACACACACACACACACACACACACACGCACACACGCACGCACGCACGCACGCACGCACGCACGCACGCACGCACACACGCACACACGCACACACACACACACACACACACTCTGCAATAAAGACTGCAATAATACAGTTGTTGATGTTTAGTGTTGAAATAAATTAAATACTCAGCATACAACTATGTGATTAATAGTTGTTTTCCCCACACTGATGCCGACTCAGTGTTCCTCAGTGTTCCTTTCATCCATTTGTAACTCTGAGTGTACAAAATGTCCATTTGGTTTGGTTTGGATTTTACTGTGTAGGTTGTTCTGTGACATCATTCCATGCACATGTTACAACAAACAAAAAGTTCATTAGTGTGTTGATACTTTAAATGATTTGGTAATTAGTTTAAGTGACTTAGTTGACCTTAACATTAAGGTCACGCTAGGGTAAGGGTAGGGTGACGTGATGTAAGCACCTCCAGGATGTCACTTCTGCACTCTGGCCAATTGCGGTCCCTTAAATGATGATGGCATTAAAAACAATTAAATAGCCACAGTCCAGTATTGACATATTCTGTTTAATATTGTGTCATCTCTTAAAATACAGTCTTTTCTGAGGTAGACCATTACAGTTCAAGAACATTATCTTTTTTTTTAACAGACATCAAAAAAGACATGAAATAAATATTTTCATGTACAATATGTCGCAAAAATGAGGTAGAAATGGTTACAGAAAATGTACAAGAACCAAGAACAAAATTACCGTGATAAGAGATCAAAAGAGCTAACGAAAGCCCATTTTGTTGGACAAACTGTTTTGTTTTTGATAACACTGACCAATAATGTTTGTATGTTATATGAACATCTGAATTACGTGTGAATAATGCACTATAACTGTCGCCCTCGGGTGTTCTAATGGATTAAATGATTTAGTCTCTTGCTAATACTTTTCATAATTCTAAAACCCACAGATAGATATTTCACTTTCACTTTAAAAATGTTTCAAAAATAGCTAAAATAGCAGATCTACAGGCTCGCAGTTCGGCTATTTTCACTACTTTTGAACGACACGAAGTAGGGCATTAATTCACGGGGGGGAAAAAATGTAAAAGTAGAAATATGGTGATACGAGGTTTCTCCCTGATAGCAATGATATGAACCTTATCTTATGAGTGGCTGCTTGAGGCTTGGGAGGTGGGGGTTGTCCTGTAATTTGTATTATGTGTTCAGTTTCTTAGACAGTGATCAATATGCACAGCGGGGGTCACTCTGATTGATCTGGCTTTATGGCATGACTGAAGCCACCAGCTGTAGAGGGGAAGGCTGATTGGTGATATAAGGTTGCCGGACATCAATCAAGACCTTGGCCACTCCGGGAGGACTGAGTACAGGGAAGGGGTGGGTGTGGGGGGGTTGGGTGTGTTGGGGAGGACGAACGGACCACATGGCTGCCGGGGCTAGGGGCTGGGGCCAATCCAATCTAATGAGACCGACTGGGGTACACAAAGAGGGAAGAGGAGGGAAAAGAAACATGGGGGAGGCGAGAGGGAAATATTACATCACTCTTTGTGTACCTCCTCGGGACCATGGCAACAGTCAAATAAGCATGACCTCAATATACCTGCAGTGGAATGACCACGTTTTTCCAGCTTGTTAAAATTGTCCGGAAAAGAGGGTTTTCTCTGGATTGTCGACATGTTGGGTTTATCTGCAATATGGACGCATTAGTAGCAATCAGTGTTTGAAATGTATGATTACATCAGTGGTTCTCAAACATTCTCATGTCAAGGACCCCCAAATTGATATGCATTTGTCTGCGGACTTCCATGTGAAAAGAGTTTGTGCCAGGAAATGACCCCCATACGAGAATATTTGTATTGTTAAAATGTTTAAAATACCAAAATCTTTCATGAAAAAAAAAGCAGCACTATATGCTCATGATACGTTGAGCTTGTAGATTGGCTATTTTCAAATAGCCAAAGCATAACATTGGGTTTAACATGGTTAAACTGATTTTGATACTATATTAAATAACTTTGCTGGGAGAAACACAGTATAATGACTCACTGTTCCATTCTTATGTATTTATTTATTTATGTAACTTTTTCATTTATTTTTTACTTTAAGTCTATCTAAATATTTATTTTGTGCTCTGGTGTCAAGTGTGACCGTGTGCATATGGGTGATTTTGTGTATTTTATTTACATTTTAAAATGACAATTTCGCAGCTGTGAAAATATGAACACATGCATGTATGGCAGTATGTAAACACGTGATACGATGGAGACGCATCAGCAGTTTGTCCAACAAAGAAGGGGGGGATTTTTTTTTTCTGTACTCTACATAACATTTCATGAAGACATCCATCACTCCACCAAAAATCTACATAAAAAATAAAGGAGAAAAGAAAAGAAAAGAAAAAACATATTTATATATTCATATATAATAAAAACATGGATTTATGGCATCAAATATCCTTTGAAATACCTGAATTACATTCAATGTTACTCTTTGTAGCATTTTCAAGTTTCTCTCCCGAGGTAAAAGCACAGCTGCAGTGGGTATTACAAGACTGTGTCAGGTCTCTCCTGCCACTCTCCTGCTTAATTTATACTCGGTCGTACGACCTTGTCGAGTGCTGAAATAGCTGATGTACAAGCTCACAACGCATAAAGAAGCGACGCGTTGTGAGCTTGTAGACTGCCTATTTTCGGCATGCGACTCCAGCATACAACGAAGTATAAATCATGCTTCCGTCTCACTCGGCACCGCTCTACTAAGACCCTAGGATTACATACATTCTTTATTTCTTATTTCTGAGGTAAAGAAATTCTTCCTGAGCAATTCAAACAAGACTACATACTAAAAAATTAAAAGTAGTAAGTGAAAGAGAAAGCAGACATACTGTTGGAGAAGCCTGTTGTGTGGGTGGGTAAGGGCTGTAGGCTATTTGGGAGTTCTCAGGAAAACTGCACTCAATGAGGAATGTGAGATAGACAACAAAAAAAGAAACTTTGGTGGAGATTATGCACAGTAACACAAAATAATACTGTCATCTTTCGTGTGCATAGTACCGTTTTGTGTGTGAGTATAGTACCATTAGTAGATTATTTAGATACATAAAGTACTTTAACCAGAAACAGTGTGCAGTACAGTAGAAATACAAGGTGAACCCAGAACAGTTAATTCTTGGGCAGTGGCAAATATATGACATTTTCAGCCATGGAAAAGAGGAGATGCGTGTTTTGACAGAGAACACCCTCAAGACGAGATTTAAATGAATGTCATGATAAAATGGGCCGGCGTCTCCCCCCGCGTTTCCGACACACAGCCTGTCGTTCAGGTGTGAGCGGGCCCCTAAAAATCCAGTGCAAACAAAGATTCAGGATGCTTTGGTGAGATGCGTTCATAAGGTCTCGTGGTTCAGGCGAACATGGACTCTTTTCTAGTGAAGGTGTAAAGGAAGAAAGTAACTACAGAGTGCAACATCAAGGTTTCTTGTCATATCTGCCACTCTTATTAACGTTGCCATGTTCCCTCCGTGGAGACACAACAAAGACTCTAGAACTTTGAACATCTGCCGAACAATCACACCGGACTTCAGGCAGCTTCACCCACAATGTAAATGGAGATCCAATGGCCTCTCCAAATTAGGTGTATGAAGATGGGTCGTTAATTTACAAGTACCACCCAGTCCTGCCCTCACTGCCTTCCCTCAAAAGCACAACATTCATGCGACAGGACGACACAACATAACTCTCCTGCCAAGGTGTTTTCAAAGCTTAAATCCCAAGTGTTTCCCTGAAGAGAGATCAGGAATTCAAAAATGTTGGCAGTGGGAGGAGAAGACAAGGATGCTGCTCAAATGGAAAAGCCGACCTCCACTGTTTATAATGAGAATGGATGCGGCACAATAACGCTCCATCGGAGAGGAGAGCCACAGGACAGGTCAACCTCCACAGTTGAGGAAGTGCTGATCCCGTCAGTGAGTCCAGTTTGGAAGGAGCAGGTGACCCTTGAGGGGAAGTCCAGCCTTTTGTGGTAGACTCAATTCTTCTCAATTCACCACTAAGCATCTCTTTGAGAAGGATACGTGAGGATGTGTTTAAATGGCCAATAAAGCCCTCTGAAAACACACACCAACAGGGCAAGGTCACGAGTATTTATTTGACAAAGTGGATGCTGAAATCTAACCCTGCATGTTGATAGAATCCGTAAGAACAACAAACTACGTTGGCATAGTAGTGTCATTGTGAAGAGGGTTTCTGAAACTGTGCTCAAGACATTCTATGTCTTGTTGAGCACATACATTTTGGAGGGCAAGATGATTATGGCGGATGACACCAAAGTTCATCCGCTAAAGATAACTGCCGGAGTTGGAATCTTGAAGGGAATAGAGCAGGTTTTTAAGCTTCTGAAGGCCATGCCCAAAGAAGACTATGATGATGCTTTCACAAACACTTCCATGTTCGCTAATCAGCAGTTCCCCGCCACCTTATCGTTCATGAAGTCAGGCGACAAGTTTGTGTTGTGACCCCGGGGACAGCACGCTTCCCTATGGTAAAGACCCCTCAGTGTCACCACATCACTGAAACTATGTTGGGCTCTGTCAACAGGAATAATGATGACCAGTTCATTTATCAACTTCAAAAACGAACGAAAGAGCCGGGCTAATGTTCACCTTAATAGACGCTCTGTAAAGGACATCACCCGATCAGTGAAAGTGAGTCGTAATGCAGAAAGCAATTCCTTCCTGGTCGGGGAGACGAGACCAGATTCAGCATCGCTTGAAAGCGGAGAGGAAGGGGTTTTTACTTTGTGGAGGACTGAATTTTATGTTTTGTTTTCTTGTTTACGTGTCCAAATAAAGACTTTTTTTCCCAATGTAAATTTAATGTAAAACAAGTCATTTGTTGTTTTGTTTTTTCCAGTACAATGACAACTGAATATACACTAACTTCTATGATTTGGTGAGAAGCTATGAGGATTATGTCTACTAGACCATACCCGGTGAATGCCAGCCTGTTGCTGATTATACATGTATTTGGTCAAAATAAATTTACATTTTGTTGCTCCAAGCCCTTTATATGATCAGTGACAATAAAGATGGCCAAATCAAACTAGGATACCAGTAGTGGATTGGCAATAAATAGGATCCTGAGAGTAGCAGTCAAAGGGGGGATTTCCCAAACCCTGATTATCCATAATCTTGGACCACGTCACCTAGCAACAAATAACTGATTGTGTCCTGGACCAAGGCTAATCAGGATCGCTGAAAGCACCCAAATAATGGTCTAGTTTTCCCATTGGCCAAACATTTAACACACTGCCCAACTCAACAAGGCCTAATCATCTTTTTTTTCTCTCTCTTTCTCTCTCTTTGGGAAAAAATAAAATATTGTTTATATTCATTAGCAAAAGCAAAAACAGCACAAAAACAGCAAAAGCTGCATAATAGGTAATTACAAAACAACAACAAAACATTCCCAAGGCTTGTCATGTCAAAGCAAAAACAGGGTCATCGGGCAGTCCCAGTACAGTGACCGGCAGCTGCCTCAGTGGCTATACACCTTGCTCCACTCTATACAAGTGTCCAGTTCTTTTGAGGTGGCATGTGGACGCACCTTGCAGAAGGCGTTCTCAAAGTCTGTGAAGGCAGGGGGTGTGGAGGGTGTGGGCAGGCCATGCATGGCCCCTGCAGAGGATGAGGCAGAGGAAAGAGCCTGCTGACTGAGCTGCAACAGCTCCCACACAGAGAAGCCCTCACTGCGCTGCAACACAGCGTTCAGCTCCCTTTCGCTCATGCTCCACCCTTGGGGTGCCAGCGCCTGCAGCAGCACTTGTCTGCGCATGGCCACATCTGGCAGGCCAACATGGTAGCGCTTGGCGAAGCTGCGATGTACCGCGTCCTGCAGCAGGTCAGGCCTGCCCGTCGCGCATACCAGGATGACCGGCCCTGCCTGGGCCTTCTCTAGGGTGGCCAGAAGTGTCTGCCTCAGGCCTTCCTCTTCCATAGCCTCCAGCTGGCTGAGCAGCACCACCGAGGGCTGCCGGGCCCCTGCCACTTGCAACAGAGCCCCCAGGACCTGCTCTGCCTCTCCCTTCCCTTTTGAGGCCAGCATGGCCCCACTGAGCCGGTAGAAGGAAGCCCCCAGCTGTGAAGCCAACGAACGAGCCAGTGTGGTCTTACCTCCTCCCCGGGGGCCAAACAGCAGGACGGTTCTGGGTGGCCGAACTGCTGGGCTGGGCCTCAATACGGGCCACAGCAGGTCCTCCTCCAGTGCTGCCTTGACATGGGTGAGTCCAGCCAGCTCCCCCCACCCCAGAGCTGGGCTGCAGTCCAACAGGTCCCCATTGACAAAGTCCAGGAGTCTGGGATCTGGGCTCTTCACGGTCTCCCCAGTCTGGCCACATCGTTTGTGGGCCTGGGAGCGGTGCTGCTGTTGTTGGGAGAATCCCTGCTTCCCTGATCCATTCTCCCCCGTCAGGCCCGCAGGGGGGCTGTACTCTCCTGCCACCCCATACTGAGGAGACACCAGGGGTTGAGAGGAGGCCTTACTGGACTTGAAGTTCTGAGGATCTGCGCCGCTTGTGCTAAAACCGTTTCCCCGGCACTCTCCTTTATCATTCACACTGTAGGGTGAGTCTCCCCCAGCCTTCATGGAGTCATAGCCATACTTCCTGTAGCGAGAGCCGTCCCCTCCCTCATCCTCCTCAAGACTCATCTCAAATGCTTTTCTCTTTAATGTCCCTCCGGATTCGGTGCCAAGGTTGGCCGTCTGGTAGCTGTAACTTCCTCCCACCACCGTAGGTCTTGAGGGCAGGGGAGTCGGGGCTGCCAGGCCAGAGGGAAGATAAGCTGCTGTTGGGTGGCTATAGCTAGGGGCAAGGCTGGTTTGGAGGGGGTAGGTGCTGGGGGGGTAGTTGTAGACAGGTGTGGTAGGGCTGTAGCTGGACACCAGGGTCGGGGTGGGCTGGAGAGTGTGGAGGGAGGCAGGGGGAAGTGCTGCAGGGGGCTGGGGACAGTACCCTGAGGAGAGGTAGGTGCCATTGTAGGTTGGGGGATAGTCGCCGGAGTGTGATCCACTGCAGGAGCTGCTGCCACTGTAGCCAGAGTCTGAGAGGTTGCTGTTTACCACCGACACACTGCTGGCCCCCGGAGGGCCTGCCGACGTGGCCACAATAGCCTTGGAGCCCGAGAGGCTATCATGGCCCCCAGGGGTCCCCAAGGGATAGGAGCCATCAGTGCTGTGAGTCAGCGGCCAGGGATCCAGCTCGGTCTTTTGGCCATTGAGGCCCCCGAAGGGCCCCGGTTCAGGGTAGGCGCCCACGGTGGGCGGCCGGTCGTACGGCGAGTCCAGCACGCCAGCGTACTTCTCAGCATAGCGCTTCAGGAGGTTGGAGGCTGTGAGGGCGGAGATGTCGTCATTTGCCCAGGCGTAGCTGTTGGAGCCGCGGTTGCGGCCAGCGTAGAGCTCCGACTTGTGGGCCGGAGAAGAGGTGGTCGAGGACACGTCCAGGTGCTGCTCAGGCCACTGGCTGAGGGACTGGGCATGCTCCGGATTCCAGTGCATCTTATAAAGGCCTGGAGACAGAAACACAGGGGAGACAGGTCATTTATTAAATGTTTTCTTTTATGATTATTTTTTTTCATTTTCACAAAAAATTATAAAAAATAAATGAAAAGAGTAATTGAAAAAAATCTCCTCACACGCATTAGAAGGACAATATCAGTCACCAGAACCAGGACAGGTGTTTTCAATTAATCTAACATGGTTAAAATGGAGTTTGAAGTTACAATGGGTTTGTATAGGAAGAGGGTGTGTCAGATAACATTTATATCAAATGTCTAAATACTGAATCAAACAACTTAAAAACGGTCTGGGGTGCTCACAAAAGCCTGATTAGACATTAAAATGACATGTTTGAAAGTGAAATATCCCTTTAAAGGAGACACACCACGAATTTCACTTTTTGTTTTTGTTTTTTTTTGTCTCTTGTACCCCAAAAAATATATTTTTTTAACATTCAGTCATTCATTCTCATTTCAGAGATTTTCAGAATGGGCGTGTCTGAACAGGCCATCTCAGAAATGGCATGTTTGCTTACATCACGAAACTTTCTGCCCATGTATTTTGACAGAGAGAATTGCTCAGTAGCACCCCTCTGCCCAACAGGACATTTTGGTATTGCAGCTGAAAGTGCTTTATAAGCCTGAGAGAATTGACTTGGGATGAGTATATCTGAGTGTTGATTTAGGCTCAAACCTTTTGAAAATGGTTTGAGGGACATACACCATATGATATTAAATATCAAATATATTTTTTAAATTCATGGTGTGTCTCCTTTAAGTGATTTAGATGCTGGAAATGGGATAAAATTGGCAAGGGCTCATCATACATGTTTTCACACTAGTGTGTATTCGTCGGTGGAATTGTGTCAAGTGCGCACGCAGTGAATAAACCTGTAAGACTCCATTTGGGTCCATTTTTACACCGTCACTGATGATTTTGTGGTGTGACAACATGATCGCATGCCCCACCTCTTCTCACAGCCAGTCAGAAGAAAAGAGGCTTTCACATGTTTGGAAAAGATTGTGTTTTAGTGTTACCGTCATGCCTGGTAGCAGAAGGAGCTAGAATTACCCAATGAGTGAGAGGGAGGGAGACGGAAAGAAAGAGAAAGAGAGAGATTGGAGATTGCGTGTGTTGTCTTGTAGTTTCCCAGCTTGTGTTGGAGAGTTGTGATAAGGCCCCACTATCCCCTGCACCACTAGCATCTGCAGGTCTCCCAGAGGACCTATTGTTATCTCTCCCTGCATGTTGCTCTGAATGCCTGCCCCCCTCCCCAACCACCACCCACCCGCCCACCGCACACCAGAGCTCCAAAAAGGCCCAGCTCCTCCTGTCCGGCTGGACAGAGGGAGGGCGGGACAGGGGGGGGTGGCGGCGAGGGGAAGAGTGTGTGTGTGTGTTGTGTGTGTGTGTGTGTGTGTGTGTGTGTGTGTGTGTGTGTGTGTGTGTGTGTGTGTGTGTGTGTGTGTGTGTGGACAGTGGTATGGAGAGAGTGGAAAGAGAAAGGGGGGTGGGGTTGGGATGGGAATTGCAGCATAGTGTGCTATTCATCAGCATGGTCTCCCATGGAACATTGGGAGAGTGGAATGCCTGTTCCCCTGGCTGACTCCACCACTGGCTGAGGTCTGATTGATCATGGCCGGTCCACACGGAGCGCACGCACGCACGCACGCACGCACGCACGCACACACACACACACACACACACACACACACACACACACACACACACACACACACACACACACACACACACACACACACACACACACACACACACACACACACACAGTGTACAGAAAAGAGTTCCATGGAGGAGTGCAATGGAAACAGAGTTTTGAATTGATATGTTTTTCATCCCGGTTCAGACGATAATCAAAAAGATTTTTTTTCTTCCCTAGTGAAGCTTTTAACCAAAATTTTTCGGAATCCATATTGTGTGACACTGTTATACATTAGATTACATGTTAGATATCTGCACTTTTTTCCAAAAAAGGTCAACAAATTCACACTGTTCGAGTGGGCGCTTATACATGTATAACTAGTACTGTACTAGTACGATTAAATCAATATACATACAAATCACTACACATTAAATCAAATGATGATGGCTACAGAATCAGCCATTTCATGAAGTCTAGGGCCACCGCTTGCTGGGGCATTAGCTTGACATTCCAAGCATAACTTGGCATTATTGAACTGTCACAGTATAGCCTGAGGTGAGCAGCACTCCAGGCAGAAACAGAGAGGTAAAAGGAATAAAGCAAAAGCCGTCATTACTGGTCTGCCTGCCTTGCCTTCAGTGGATGCCTGATGATTCATTATTCATAGCTCTGTCTGTTTGTGTGGAGCCGCTTCTGTTATTGCCATTTAAATCAAAGCTAGATAACCACTACCACCGATTCTGCTCTGCTTTCACTCTCACTGTGGCTCTCTCCTAAACTTTGTCCTCTTTCTTTACAAACCTCCCCATGTGTGTTTTCAGATTACGCCTGTTATTTATTCTGTCAGATGAGACTCAGCAGACCAGATGGCCATTGGATTATCATGTCCTTCATATTCAAATCCACTGCCTTAAGTTCCCAGTGACCAAACCAGTTCAAGTAGATCTCTAAGCTTTGGCTAACCCACACACAAACCCACCACAACGGGGAATGCAACAACGCTCTTCTAGGACTCTGCTCACTTGTTTTTTTATTATTTTTTTATGAACACACTGAAGACATTGGCTTCTTCTCCACACCCAGCTGACCACATATTTTTGTGGTTTGACTCGCGGGTCATTGTCCAGGCTGCAGAAACCGTATATGTCCTGCAGGCCCTTCCCATCTGCAGTCCAACCAGTTTGTGAGCAGGCCCAATAATGGGGCCTGTGTGTGACAGAGATGGATGGGAGCCCAGGGGAGCTCATAAAACCTGCAGCGGGGAGGGAGGGATGGAGGGAGGGAGGGCGGGGATAGAGTGGACAGCAGGCACTCCCGTTCCGTCCTCTCTAAGCGGACTGGGGCGGACATTAGAGGGCTCTGCGAGGCGGGCTAACTGCTGTCCACTTCATCATCAGAGTAGCAGCAATACAGAATGGTCCACTGCCCCAAACCCCCAAATCACAGCAGTGGCCAGCTGCCAAAATCTAAAGGACCACGTCACCGCTTTCCTGCGCAAAATCAAGAGAGAGAAATCAAGTAATTTCCTCTGAGCACACTAGTATGTACTAGTCTTTAAAAACATTTGCCTTATATTTCAGAACTCTGTGTCATCCCTGTTGGATGGAAATCTCATATATATATATATATATATATATATATATATATATATATATATATACTTCATAAAGCAGAGCTTTTGGCCACATGTTTTGTCTCTGCGGGTTTTACAAATCATTTAAAGATTTAAAAATCTTATACAATTTTTAAATAATATATGTTTTTGGACATGCATGGTATTCCACCCGACGGTGATGTTATGTAGCCAATAGATTTGTTCACACAAACCTATTGCCGTTTGTGTGTTTATGTGAGCAAACAAATTGTGTGTGTGAACAAATTGTGTGTGTGTGTGTGTGTGCGTGCGTGTGTGTGTGTGTGTGTGTGTGTGTGTGTGTGTGTGTGTGTGTGTGTGTGTGTGTGTGTGTGTGTGTGTGTGTGTGTGTGTGTGTGTGTGTGTGTGTGTGTGTGTGTGTGTGTGTGTGCGTGCGTGCGTGCGTGCGTGCGTGCGTGCGTGCGTGCGTGCGTGCGTGCGTGCGTGCGTGCGTGCGTGCGTGCGTGCGTGCGTGCGTGCGTGCGTGCGTGCGTGCGTGCGTGTGTGTGTGTATGTGTGCGCGTGTGTGTATGTTCATCTTTACACTCTCAAGAATTAAATTAACACTACGGATTTTACTGTGTGTACATAGCAGGGTTGCACTGCAGTTGAGCTCTTTTCTTGTAATTAGATCGTGCCCTCTGCAGGATTGCAGTTTGTAGAGCATCAGTGCTCCACAATAAATTGAGCAAGCTCTAATCTACACCACTACTTAAATCAGAGCTGCCATGCAGATTAATTTACTTGAGGCACAGTAAGAGAGCTAAGATTAGAATCAGAAAATCCGCAAAATGTGTCCGTACTGTGAGTAGTGTTGTAACAATAAGCTTAACTGTAATATTATGATTCAATACGAATATTTGGCTATACTACATACTGTAATATACACTATAATGTTGTGAATTACTGTGCATATTATATAATACACAAGATTTTACGGTAAGAAATTACAGTAAGTAAAAATGATATAAGTGTGTGTGTTGGGCAAGGTTAAAGACTACTTTGTTAAGATGAGAAATTGATGAACGGATGTTTCTTCTGTAGAGAACTATGATAGTGATCTATGAGTTTTGCTGCCCAGTTGTGTGTAACCATATTATAGCTTTAACTCACATTGCAATGCATTTTTCAGTTCCGCAAGGAAAACATTTCTAGCTGCACACTCTGAGTACAGCAGCTTTCAGACATTGCAGCCAAATATATTAACCAAACCATATTCATAACAACAAAGGATTATTATGGTTAAAAGCTCACATTTAATAAGAAATGGTCTAGGACAGACGCACATTATGAAATGGATTCTATCCTCACTCAGACAATTATTTTGGAAGCTTTTATTGCTGTCCTCATTATAAGGAGAGCTCTGCATTGTGACGCAATCTCTAAGGGGCTGAGAGTATTTAATGATTTCATATTTCATGTATTGTTGAACTAGCAGTAAGTGCAACATAAATTGGCTGTGATCATCAACTTTCTATGCAAAGATGTGAGGAGGTTGGTCTGCAACATCAACCACCAAATACAGACCGTGGCTGTCTGCAGGGGCGTTGATAAGAAAACTACTATGTGTGCACACGAGATTTTCTTATTTGCGCGTGTGTGTGTGTGTTCCCTTGGCCCCACGAGAGACAGATGTTCCTCTACTGACCGCCTTACTGTCTGTGAGGCCATTGTAGTGCATGGCCGTCCAGCAGACGTGTGCGGCTCGGACGATCGTGTTGGCCCTGAGACAAAGCCTGAAGGATCCTATTGTCAGGAGCCTGCCTAATTATGGAAATCTTATTAATCTATTCAGGAGCCGTCCACTGACAGCTTTTGTGCTGGCCTGGGATTTATTGAGGGATCTGTGCGAGCTGCATCCTATTGTAGGAAAGCGTGATGAAGACAGTGGCTCTCCTCAACAGAAATAGGCTTTGCTTTCGGGAGGCCCCCTGGGGGGAGTGTGTTAACGTCTGTTGGCCAGTTTTGGCGATCAGCTGGTCAGGATATTTCTCACTTCCGAAAGTTGCCCAGTCAACTCGGGTTGACTGAGTGAAACTGCAGCAGCTTCGGACCCACGCATTAGAGGCCTGTTATACTTCGTTGCGCGCCGGTGTCGGCCACCGAAAATAGCAGATCTACAAGCTCACAATGCGTCTCAGTGCGACGCGTTGTGAGCTTGTAGATCGGCTATTTTCGTGTGTGCAACCAAGCATAAATCACCCTGAAGAGCAGGCCGTTCTCTAGGTCGTGTTGTGGTTTTCCTGTGAGGGGTAGCACTGGGTGAGCTGAAATGTGAGCTTGGCAGGAAGCCCAGAGCCTGGAGTACTCCGGTGCTGTTTCACAATTCCCCTGGGAATCCTCTCCCCTTCTCCCTTCCTGGCACATTTGTTTTCCCTGCCCTGAGGAACAAAAACGGACACGGATGCAACAAGCCTATTGGGATGGTGCACTGTTAAACTGTGCCGATTGTGGAGAGGCCGCTTGTAAACAAAAGCGGCCGGCGTGGATCAATCCAATCAGGGCTCTATTCAGGGTTGAGCTCTACTCCACCATCTACCGACCACAGTAAACCATTTCCACCTTCCCTTCCTCCGTCCATCTCTTGGTCCAGCGCCACACTTATAAAACCTATAGATCTATAAACGTGTATATATTTGTGGCTGGATTCTTATGAAACACTTGTAACCAAAGGGGCATATTGATGTGATGTGTAAGGGGCTCAATTAGCTGACCTACTTCACACTTTAATGTGCTCGTCACCTTTCTAAAATTACACAGTGCAAATCTTAAAACAGAGCAGGAATTGACTGCAAAAATTAACAGCTCATGACGGGAATGTGTCTTTGACTGTCTACAACAAAGATTATTAAAAATAAACTTGTTATTTCTATTCTAAGAAATGTGTTGAGTTGTGCTCTCAGGTATTACTATTAGCCCCCCCAAAAAACTCTTAAACAGAGGGTAACTAAAACCAGCTACTTGCATCATTACCCTGTTTTGAAATGAACCGATGACCTACAATTAAAAAACGTCAAGCTGCCAATCCATCAAACACAGATACCATGAAACCTTGAATTTAACCTCCAAAAAACTGGTTTAGCTGAAGAAAAGTTGCAGAGAAGCCCATACCATAAATATGGTTTCATATGTATTTTTGCAAAACATAATGGGAGAAAATATATTTTGGTATTTAAATCAATAAAAATCTATATTGAGAAGATGTATCTCTCTAATGTCAAAAATACATATGCATTTTTGGAATATACATGAACAACCTACAGTGCTGTAGGTGAAATATAAGAGAGTAAAAATGCTTTTAAGGATGCTGCTCGGGGTGGTGTAGCTGGTATGACTGGAATCCAATTGAAACATTTCAGCCATGTTAAAACGCTCCTTGATGGAAGGAATGCAGCCCAGTCATGATACAAAACACAGAGGCATACACAATGGATAATGCCAGAAGGAGAAAGATAGAAGGGAAGATTGTGGCAGACACTAATAAACCAAGCTGACAACTCAAAGAAAGCCCAACAACTATTTAGAACAAAGAATAATTTGAAAAGAGAATAGCAACATGTATCCAGAGTCAGACTCAGATTTTGTTATCAAAGAGAGATCTCTTGATTTGTCTTTGAGTCCCGAAGCCCCTTAAGTCCTCTGTTCTACAGTCCGCTATGATTTATGGCACTAATATAAAACAGGGCATTCTCACTAGGATGTGGTCATCCTGCTGCTGCACACTACCTGGGCTGTCATAAAAACACCAATCTGAGAGGCCGACCACATTTCACAGCATGGCAGGATGAGACGTTTGGGAAGATTGTCTACAGAGCCACAAGCCTAATTTATGCTCTGTCGCACGACGGTGTCGCGCACTGAAAATAGCAGACCTTTAGACCTACAAGCTCACAATGCGTCACATTCCAGACACATTGTGAGCTTGTTGGTCTTCTATTTTCGGCGCGACCCGATCATGCGACAAAAGTATGAATCAGGCTTCACTCATCTGGAGCCTCACTTGCTATTCATTGGAAATAAACATTCAAAATCAATATCCAGCTCCTTTTATAGGTTATATACCAAAACATACATGCTTTTAATTCCTGATGTATAGAACAGAATAAATGTTGCGATTGTGCATTAGCAAATGTTTTGTTTGGCTAATTACATAATGGCATGTTTTGTGAGATAAGCTATTATCCCACCCACACATATCCTCTCCTATGGGGTGGGGTAAGGCCAGAAAGCTGTTAAGACAAGTGTGAGGTCATTTCATAAGACCCTTCCCAAATGTCCATTAGCTTGGGGGATGAAGCCAACGCCGGACAACAGGCATCATAATTTATCTGCCATGCATAATTGGGCATTGCTGGGGGAAATTATTATAAATCTATGCATTAGTCACAGGGCTGCTATCAATCAAAAGAAACACAATCCCCCCCCACTCACACTCTGTCCCCCACTCTGGGTCATCTGCTCCCTCTTTCATGGCCCTAAAAAGATGTAATAACAGAAGAGTGCAGGAGCCCTGTTGGAGAGTTTTCACACCTGCTGCCCAGAGCACCAGCAGACACAGTTCTTTTCAAACAGACCTTACTGGCCCACTCCCTGGAGGAAGGAGCCTATCTCCTGCAATGGCACTGAGGGATGTCCCCCCCGACTCCCCCCCCCCCACATCGCTCTATCATAAAATGTCTCTATCTCTCTCTCTTACTTTCTTTGAGCTCTGTACTTCTCTATCAGTTTTGCTCATTCTGTTTTGTTTTGTTTTGTTGTGTTTCATCTCTCATTTGTGACAGTAGAGATATTTGTTTTGTTTTGCCAAATTGCACGGCTGATAAGGCTCTATGAAAATTCACACTACTTGATGACAATGCGCTGAAAATACATTGATGTGTGTAATGCAGAAGTACTGTGCAAGCAAGTGGAATGATAACATCTCATTGTCCTCTCCCGTTAAAATACACAGTTCATAAAATTGCTCATTAAAAAACCATTAAACACTGAAAACAAAGTTTATTGGCCAAAATTAAACTCTAATGGGAAAGCCATCAATATATTACAATCTAATGAATATTCAGTGCTTCGTTAAAAGTTGTTGTTTTGCAGATGGGGGCAGAGGGAATCAGTAGCCAAACTACTTGGTGGCATTTGTTAAACATTGATTAATTGACAAACGTGTTTGGAATTGCTAATGATAGCCCAGTAAAAAAAAGAGAAGAAAAAAGAAAGCCCCATCTTGGAGATGTCACTCTCCTCTCGGGAGTCTCTGCACTCTCTAAAACCAGAAACTCTCCGGAATAAATTGCTAGATGCATCACTTCATGCTTGTAATTTTAGAAACAACTCCCCCAACCCAACCCCTCCCGCCGACTAACGCACATCCACAAATGGCAGGAGTCCGTCCACCCCCACCTCCCCTTTAAGAAAAACAGGGTCCCTATTTTCTCTGGCTGCAGGCTGGCTTTAGGTCATTGTGTCCACTAATATATCAAAGAACAGCTGTCCTAAGGCTCTGTGATGACCAATCACCCGCTCCATCTGTCTCACTCACCCGATCTCTGCTCTATCTCCCCCTCTTCAGCTTCATCCTTCTTTTTTCTGTTCATCTCCTTCCCCGCCTCCCTCAAAATCTTCCATTCCCACTGAGCATGTTGCATTCCCTGCTTTCCGTTCAAATCCCATGGCCCCTCTTGCTCTTGTGTCTTACACTCTGCTCCTCTGAGCACATGGACAGCTCGGGGATTTGTAGCTTTCCGCTATGCCTGATTTGCACTTGGCTGCGTGCCATGTCGGGTCCTGAAAATAGCGGATCTACAAGATCACAGTGTGTCGCAGCCCAACACGTTGTGGGCATGGTAGATTTGCTATTTTCGATGCACAACACCGGCGCGCAACTAAGTATAAATCAGCCTTTAGTACGCACACACACACATACGCACACATACGTTAGACAAAGCTCAATACATTCTATGGCCACAGTTCCTTTTGTAGCTGTGCGTTTTATGAGCGCCCTTGCGTTACAAATGGCTAATGACATAGCGATTAAGGCGCGTTATTTCTCAAGTGTGGTCATTTACTAATTAGCTGCGCTGCTGCGAACGGTGTGGATCATTGTTGGGCTCTGAATTCTGCTGGCTCAGGAATCCAGTGGAGGGTTGCTATCCAAATGAGCTTCACCACCCTGCTTCTTAATTGGGCCCTTAACGGGGGGCCGAGGTTTCCTTAATGAGCTGATGAACCCGTGGAGAGAGAGTGATGGGCCAACAGCCTTACAGGTCTCTGGGTCCCTAACCTCCATCTCTGTGGACACACACACGCACGCACGCACGCACGCACACACACACACACACATGAACACACACGCACACACGCGCACGCACACACGCACACACACACACACACACACACACACACACTCGCTTTGTCTTACACACAGCAAATTCTCAGTGCTAATTTAACACTGTGATTTAAAAAATGCACCCTAAATGGTAAATCTTTACACTCTAAGAGTTGAATTAAGACTTTTTTGATTTTGCAGTGTATGTGAAGACACACACACATGCACACGCAAACGCACGCACACAACCCCCCCCCCCCCCCCCCCACACACACACACACACACACACACACACACACACAGGGGGCTAATTAGAGCCCATTCACAGTCTGCACTAATGATCCGGGCTCTTATTCACACACACACTTCAGCAGTCTCTGTGTTTACTCAAGGGCCTCACAGACCCCTCCATTGCACCACTAACACCACTCTGCCTGGTGTAGAGAGAATAGATGCTGGTGCAGCCCTCCAACCTGCCCCTTCAGGGGCCACGATGAGACCCACTCTTACATTCTATGTTCTGAGAACAGCCCCATGACTTAGTCAACTCATTCAGAGATAGAGCGAGAGAGAGAACGAGAGAGAGAGAGAGGCACACACACACAAACACACACAAACAGAGAAACTGAAAGAGAAAGAGAGAGTGAAAGAGAAGAGAGAGAGGGGTCACTCAGAGGAGAGCTATAAAAACTGCCAGATCTGGGCTGCGGAGATGCTGTGTGTGTGTGTGTGTGTGTGTGTGTGTGTGTGTGTGTGTGTGTGTGTGTGTGTGTGTGTGTGTGTGTGTGTGTGTGTGTGTGTGTGTGTGTGTGTGTGTGTGTGTGTGTGTGTGTGTGTGTGTGTGTGTGTGTGTGTGTGTGTGTGTGTGTGTGTGTGTGTGTGCGCGTTGCGCGCGTGTGTGCGTGTGTGTGTGTGTGTGTGTGTGTTGGTTTTAAAAGAAAAGGTATCGCTCCACCAGCAGGGGCCCCACCAGCAACAAGAGTTAGGGCCCTCCTGGGTTGGCGGCCTGGGACTGATTTAAGAGTGCGTTTGAAGTGCAGATTACAGATTCTTTGCACCAAATCCCTCCAGGAGTATCCATGGCCCCTGGAATCTCTCTCAGGTTACTCCTCAGGTTTGGCCCTAGCTGCTAACCCCAGCTTGAAGTCCCTTGGACAGGCCAGAGACCGGGAGTACGGCCGGACACGTCCAGGAGGAAAACAGACGAACACACAGACGCATTGTCTGAATGGGAAATCTAAGATAGTGTAGGACTTGGTCTAAAAGAGTTAAAGTGTGTGTGTCTTTGTGTGTACGTAAATGTGCATGTGGGCGTGTTTGTGGGTGTGTGCCGATGCATCCACATGCGTGTGTGCATGAGAACACATCTACATCCACCACAATGGGCCACAATCCTATACTAGGAGCCAGAAGCAACGTTGATAGGGCAGGAATGCTCTGCATTCCCGCAAAGAGGATTCCAACAGGGAGGTGAGACTATTCGCATGTCCTGCACATATGCTAAGTCTGTCTTCGTTAGATTTGAGTCATGGCTGCAAACTGTAAGGAGAGACAGCGAGCGAGCGAGTGTCGCCGGGGGAGAACAGGGGTGTGTTTGTGTGTCACTGGTCTGAGAGTAAATACCTTGAGTACCTAACACTGCCATGTCCGTTCCTACGATCCCTCTGTCCACATATACTACACCACGCTATACACTGGCAGCCTGTTCCGACACTTTCCCAACACTGCTGCAGGACTACAGAACAGAGCCACACTATACACAGGAAAACATCAAGCATATAGGCCACAGCAGAAGAAAACCATCATTGTGCATGCTAACCAAGGGAGTAAATCATAGACAAAAGGCTATAAGGAGAAAAAAAGAAATGTCCTGCATGGACAGAGCAGCAGTGTGCAGGCTCTGAAGGCATGCTAAGTATTCCTCCAGTAGTTTGCGACATTCTTGGATGTGCATGTCCACTCCAGATGTATGGGAGTGAGTGGTCAGCCAGTTTGGACTAGCAGGGTGCAGGGAACAGATGGAACTCCCAGTGAAACACGCCATGGAACGCATGCATGTTGCATTTATAACAATACCAACATCAATGGGGACATAATTTTACACTTGACTGAGATGCATGCCTGCATTACAGATTCAGGCACACAGTGTTGTATTAACAATAATGTGGCCATCAATAAAACATGCATTAACTTGCATGCATTTGATCGAGGAGGGTGCCTGAATTAATGTACAGTCATGCATATAAACGTTCCGTCTAAAATGTTTGATTGACTAATCATTTATTAGCTGGCAGCTACTTGCTCTTATTGTTGCTATGAGACGAACAAAATATCTTCATGATTGAAAGAGCTTTGCCATTAATGTATCCAAGAACGACTTCTGAGAATACTCTATAAAATAACACATGAGGTCAACTACAGTACTAAGTGAACTGGCAACAATCCCAAATTCCAACCGTCTGATGAGAATTTGCGCAGCTTTATTGACTCATCCAAGGACTCACAAACAAAGTGTTCTAGAACCTAAAACATCTGGTCATGCCTCTAGTCATGGCTGCTTTGTCCAGTTTGAATTCACACTCCCACACACACACCCACGACAGGCATATAAATTATATACGGCCCCCGCAGTACATTTTAGGATAATGAGGGACACAAAAAAACATATCCTCAGATTTATAGCATCCATTATTAAAGTAATACTTTTTAAATTGACCGTTCTGTTTGATTTCTCCCTCTTTTCTTGTAACTGTCATGCCAATAATGCTCCTTTGAGAAGAGTTAAAGAGACGGGGGAATAAAGAGAGCGCTCTTGAGGCCGAGGCAGCGGAGGCAGACCCATGCTGGCTGGGAAACAATGCTGTGTTGGAAGAGTCCCAGCACTGGGCTCAAATGAATCCTTGTAACAGAGGGAGGGGTTGAAGGGGACCTAAAACTGGACACGTCAGTTATTAGGTTGGTGTTGAAGGAAGAGAGAGAGAGAGAGAGAAAGACTGCAAAAAAGGAGGGAGGCAAAGGAGGAGGGGAAGGAAGGGGGGAGGAGGAAAAGGTTGGAAGCAACGAACGTGGTGGACGGAGTTGTGCTGTTGGTGACATGAGACTGTCAGAACCCCAGGGTTTAGGCTGCTTAAGCCATCAGCCCTGCAACCTTCCTGCCTTCCCCCTCCTCCCTCTCCCTCCTCTCTTCCTTCCTTCCCTCTATCCATCTCTTCCGCCTCGTGATGAAACACTCAGACAAGGCCAGAGTCTACAGGCTTTAGTGTTGTCCACAATTGACGCTAGAAGAAAACCAGCATGGTTGTCCCGTTGACATACAGGAGCCAACAAACCTCTTTGCACAGTTACACAGCAAAAAAAAATCTTTATTTTTTACTGTGTGACCATCCATTTTTCTACTTTTCTTTCTTTTTTGTGTGTGCAAACTAAATAGTGCAAAGCGTTCACTCCCACTTTGGGAGAAAGTCATTGATTTTGTCAAAGTCCAAACCCAAGTCAAGTGGTACGCTCTGTGACAGTGACACGTGGTCAGAAGGTGCAGTGTACTCACTATAGGGGACAATGGGACTCAGCATTCTGTGGAGCTGGTCTTAGTTAGGGGGAGTGCTGTTCCGTGATAGCCAGCTAAGGTTAGCGTCTGTCCGGCTGTAGTCCATCACTGGCATGTGCCCCCACAGACACCACAATAGTCAGCCCTGGGGGAGAGAGAGAGAGAGAGAGAGAGAGAGAGAGAGAGAGAGAGAGAGAGAGAGAGAGAGAGAGAGAGAAGAGAACCAGTTACAGGCTGCTGCACAATGTCTGGACAAACATTCACATGTCAACTAACCCTTTCACACATGCTCACACAGCAACACAGACCTAAACACACACATGCACGCACATACGAGCACATAAACACACACACACACACACACAAGAATTCACCCAAAGGGTATGATAGAATTACTGACCAGCCCGGGAAGACTATCAGCGTAACAAAAACAGGGTGAGCGCATGCAACTATGCACACACACACACACACACACACACACACACACACACACACACACACACACACACACACACACACACACACACACACACACACACACACACACACACACACACACACACACACACACACGCACACCCACAGAATGTCCCAAATTGAAGCACACAGGGGTATTCATTAGAGACAGGCATTAAGCTGATTGTGAAGCAGCAGCGTCCAGGCTCTAAAGAGGGCTTTCTAAATCTGCCTCACAAAAAAGCCCATGCATACCATGGCTCTGTGCACTGGGGCAATAAAGGCTGCATTCTTAGGACACCTAACACTGTTAGAGCCACATGAGCAAAATGATGAGGGGAAAAGTAATGTTTCCAATAATGATCAAGTTACACATTGTGGGGTGTTTGATATTTCAACAGAACTCTCTGTGTTTGTAAAGGAAAGCACTCTCTGTTGAATGTATAGGATATATCCACACAACTTTCTTTCTCCAGTATTTAAAATAAGGTTTTATTTTATTTTGGTTTTTTTTTTAAATTACATATATGTTTCCTTCAACTATCGAAGAGGGACAAAAACACAAGTCACATTAAAACTGTAGCAAGCGTTGTGTAGTAAATATAAAAGCACACAGACCATGAACAGATTAAATCCAATTTTAATCCTTTCTATTGTATTATTCTAATATGAGGAAGCCTCTCTAGAGCAACCCCAGAACAATAAGACTGTCTGAATATGTAATGCATTTTTTATATCAGTCAATAATGCAATGTTTCACAATACTGCAGATGTCAAAATGTAATTGTTTGCTCCAGGCTGGTGGTGGTGGATCAGATTCACTGACAACAATAAAGAAAATGCTGGAAGGAATGGCCTTTTAATTCTAACAAATACATTATTTTCAGCAATAACACTTCACCTCTTTAAGATTATATCCATTTAAATGAATAGATGGGACTATATATTTAAAACAATAACTACAACAAATTATGAGCCCCCCCAAAAATCAACAAATTCAATGCATTAATTCAATGTTCATCCACTAACATTGTATTAGTTTTACAGCTTCTGCACTCCATTGCAGCAACTATAGCCTCTAATTTAACTTATTTCATAATAAGCATAAAAAGTAAACAAGAGACTGTCAGCCTATTTAGACCCATTCATGTGCCATTCATATGGAAGAGAAATTATGCAATGACCACATTGCTGGCGGCCCCTGGACGCCAACAGGCTTCATGTACTACACTCCAGTCCAAAACCCATTTAATGTGTCTGACAGTCCTCACAAGTTTGAACACTCAGTGACAGAGGAAAGCCTCATAAAAAAACAAACCATAGTGTCTCTCCTACCCAGGCAAGTGGGATATCATTCTGAGAGAAGAGTTTGCATTTAGTTTGAAAGTAATCTCAGCATGCTGACTACCTAGATCAGGGTATATAGTGGAAGGGACACAACCCCGGCAGTCCAACTTCAGCCAGCGGAGCCAAGTCAAACAGCTGCAGGCTATGACAGTATATCAACATAAACATGCCAAGAAAACCTTACCTATTCATGCCTGCGTGTCCCCCATCAGATCTAAGAATGCGAGGATAATCCCTGGAGTGGACCAGACCCGTGTGCGCACTGCTATGCTTTTTTCCACATATGGGACACAACTCCGCTTACTCACTCACTCACTCTATCCCTCCCTCCCTCTCTCGCTCTCTGCTTCTCTCTCTCTCTCTCTCCCTACCAGTGACAACAGAGCACACACACAATTCCCCTCCCCCATGGCTCCCATCCCCCTCACCCTCCCCTCTTCTCTCTTTATGTTAAAAGTATTTAAGCAGGGAGAGAGGGAGAGAGAGAGAGAGAGAGAATGAGGGGAGGGGAGGGCAGAGGGGAGGGAGGTGTGTGTGTGTGTGTGTGTGTGTGTGTGTGTGTGTGTGTGTGTGTGTGTGTGTGTGTGTGTGTGTGTGTGTGTGTGTGTGTGTGTGTGTGTGTGTGTGTGTGTGTGTGTGGATGGGGGTGACCAATCATGCTCTGAAAGAGAGAGGGCTTGCATTCTATAGCTTGGATGCAGAGAGAGAGAGAGAGAGAGAGAGAGAGAGAGAGAGAGAGAGAGAGAGAGAGAGACGGAGTAAGAATGAAAGAAAGAGGGATAGAGGTTGAGAGAGAGATTAAGATTGACAGAGAGAGACATTGAGAGAGTTAGAGACTGAGAGAGAGACAGGGAGACAGTTAGGCTACTGGTTGGAGGGAAATGACCAAGCTCGAGGAGAATCAGGAAGGGAAGGTTAGGAGGAGGGCCAGTGGTCAGTGGTCAGTGAGGAGAAAATTTGTTGAAGAATTATACATTATACTATATTGTTATTATGGTTGCTTATATCTAACGTTTATATTTTACCATCACTTGTAGTACTTATATAACACATTATGATATGACATGATATTTGGTAGCCTGTAGGAGCCAAGAAGGTCTCCGCTAGGCCTGATAATTGTTTTGGTTACAGCCTGTCTTGTTTTCGTTCAGCTTGTCCTTGAAGCAGCTAGTATAACTATGGTCTGCGGCGCCCTGTGCTCATTGGCAGAACTACCGTACCACCGGCCAGAGCGTTATTGTACTTCTCCCCATGATATCATGTACATTAAAGCATAACCATCACCACCTAGGCAAGAATATTGTCTCGACTCCTATTGCCTCATTAATTACTGATTGATCCAGAATTCCACAACAGTTCTTGTCAGCCTGTGGTTCAAAACACACATAGGAACCTTCTCTCAAGTCTCTTCTCTCATATTACAGACAGATAAAACCCTTCCTGAGACCAAGTATACACTGTAAAATCCTGGCTGTTAATTTAACTCTGAGAATACGGCCGTTGTTGTATGTATCCTGGATGGAAGCTCACATCCACTGAGCTGTCTGTATTTTTTGTACAGTACTTTGTTTGAGTTGAGGGCAGTATAGTTCCTATCCCAAGGCGGTGATGCAACCAGTCACACATGTTACAATTGTACACCATCTAAATTATTTACAATTAGATAAATGAACACTGGGGCTTTTACTGTTCTTCTAAAAGGGAAAAAAATAGATAAATGCTTGCCTTTGACTGGCATGCTTAAACCCACAGATGCATTTCTAGTATTCAAAACAATATCAACATCAAATGAAAGGGAAACATTTTCTTTAAAAAAAAACTCTTTTTTTTGACAAAGTATGTATAAAATAGGGCTTAAGTGATTAAAACCAGAAAAATTCTACACTTATGCAATAGCATGATATCAAAATATCCAAAATCCCAGGTCATATCTAGTCTCATATAACGATAGATATAATATTGATAAATTGCCCGGCCCTACTGGTGAGCATGATGACCAATTCCAAGAGTGTAACACGTGGTGGGAGTAAACTCACATGCCGCATAGCTCAACAGTTGCTCCAAACCTCTAAATGTAGTGAGCATTACTGTAAAGGAGGAAGGGGGAGGGTGTTAAATGGACGATATGTCCATGACGCAAGTCCTCTGTCACTCACAAATGTCTCTCTCTGTGCTCAATCCAGCCCACAGCCAGGTGCTGTCCCATTTTCATTTACTGTTAGGCTATTGACTCACTCTCTCTCGTTCTCTCTCTCTATATCTATCCATCCATTTATCAATCCATGTCCTCCTATATTGTAGCTCTCTATTTTCTCTCGATTTGTCATTCTCTCATTTGCTCAGTCTCTGTCTCATTATTCCTCTCTTGCTCACACACACACACAGCTGTGTGGCTGTTTTTAGTGGCACACTGAATGGCCACATGGCCTGGTCATCTCCTCCTGTTACATCTCCTGTCAAGCGTTTCCATCACATTACCACACACACCCGCACGTGCACGTGCACGCGCACACACACACACACACACACACACACACACACACACACACACACACACACACACACACACACACACACACACACACACACACACACACACACTATATATATATATATATATATATATATTGTACATACGTAACAAGCACACAGAGTGAGAATTGGTCTAGCTGAAAATAGAGAAAGCCAGTGTTCGGTGTTCGGAGCATCCCAGGCTCTCTGCATGTCATCATGTGTGAATAACATGGTCAAGTGTCTGTTCTCAGCACAGCCAAACGGAACGCTGATGTCAAGTGAAACACTCTGTACTGTACATTAGCGACGCCGGAGCTGTGGGGTCCAGCTTGTTTTTCTCCTCACCGTCATTAAACATATAGCCTCTAAAAACTTCACTTTTCTAAGACATGTGTGCTGAGCTATTTTAGGAGATGCCCCAGTGGTCAACGACATGGCTCAAATTGGAATGTAGGGCAATAAACCCATTGGAGGCAATGCAGCCAGTCGACTCATTAGAGCGGTCACAAAACTTAACACACAGAGGCCCCGTTCAGGAACACAATTAGACTCCTTAATGTTTTGCCTTCTAGTGGATTCTTAATAGATTTGCTAATGGTGGTCTCCATGGGGGAGTTAGGTGAGGGTGCGGTTTAGTGGGGATGTTGAAAGCAGAGGACTCTGGCGCTCTCTCTATCACTCTATTGCCTTAATAATGCTGAGGCAGCAGCGTGTGGACACAAGCTGCATGCTGAGCCCAGCACTACTAGAGCACAAAGACTTCAGGGCCCCAGGACAAGAGATGAGCCAAAAAAAGAAAGAAAAAAGAGGCAGAAAGAAAGAAAGGGAAAAAAGAGGAAGATAGAAAATAAATAAATGAAAGAAAGAAAGAGAGAAAAAGAGGCAGGTCGAAAATAAATAAATTAAAGAAAGAGACAGATAAATATATAAAAATCGAAAATAAATAAATGAAAGACAAAAATTATGTATTTAATAAAGGAAGGAAGAAAGAAAGAGACAGAGGAGAGATGTATGAACAGATCAGTTCTGCTGTCACATGAGTGAGTTTGACAGGTGTCAGTCTCCAGAAGGCTCCACCCCCTTCCCAATATGTTCATACTCTGACAGTTCAGACTGCTCCCAACTCCCAACTCAACACACAACTCTACTGCAAAGTTGAACAGGTTTGGCACTCAACTCTTGCACTGGCCATGAAGTCCTTACTCTATTATAGTTGAACACCAACAATAACATCTGGCTGAACTTGCAGTGAAGCCGAAGGGGCATTATGTCCCTGCACTATCGTGAACTTTTGACGGACTGGGTCAGTCCTTCGTGCTGGCAGCCATGAAGCTGTACAATGATGCCAATAGTCGCTCCACTACGAGGCATCCCGCCCCCTTCGTGGTCGAATGACCAATGAGACTCTTATTCTCCATGGACTCTTGTTCTTGTGTCTCTTATCTTTCATATCTGCTGTGTTTTTATTATTATCTGTTATTTTTGCCTTTTGTATGACTGCTGTGACTGCCGCAAAGTAAGATCCTTAGTGATAATTTAGCTCTGAAGAGTGTACAAATTAAACCAAATGGACCAGTAAGATACCGTACAAACATCCTTATTGTTAATTTAGCTCCAAAGAATGTTTATATGCGTAGGACCACACATTTGTACACTCTTCTGAGTTAAATGAACACTGAGGATTTTACTGTGTGAATGGACCGAGGCTACAGGTCAACACGTTAGTGTTTGACCTCATATTGCAGGGCACGTACACTCTACACCTCCATTCAGCAGGTTGTCCGCCTAGCAATCAACTGTGCTAACGGGTCAGCCAGGTTCATCAAGCCAATTTGATGAATCAGGCTAATATGTAATTTGGTTACAATGTGCAAGCCCTGCAGCCCCACGGGGTGATTAGCTAAGCAATATAACATGCCTGTTGTTATGTGGTATTGACATCTGAGAGTGATTGACTAAGTTTTGGTTCTACCAGAAATGTAGGCTAGTCCTGCTATCAGGAGGAGTGTCTCACATTTCATCACACACAACAGCTGAGGAGTGTCATTGACTATAATGTGTGCTTACTTCCTGGACAATCGACAAATGAGAGGTCACCTAACGGGTGTCACTTACTTGTAACAGTTGTAACAATTCTTAAAGCAATATTTGAGAAGAGTCAATGAGAATAAACTCACCTCACCAAACAATGCTGATTACATTTACAAATATGTATAGTCAAGACAGACTACAAATAGTCAAGACAGTCTCTCTCTCTCTCTCTCTCTCTCTCTCTCTCTCTCTCTCTCTCTCTCTCTCTCTCTCTCTCTCTCTCTCTCTCTCTCTCTCTCTCTCTCCCAGTAAGCACATCCTGACACGTTTTTGACCCCCCCCCCCCTCTCCTCTCTGTATATATGTGTATATCTCTCTCTCCCTCTCTCTCTTCCCTGCTATTTATTATATAAAGTAAAGTGTCTTGAGACAGAATTTGGCACTCTAATAAAATGAAATGTCATTGAATTGAATTTAACTGAACTGAATTAATTGGCTCTGTGCATAGCTGTAGTCCCAGTTTTTCAGAAGGTGGCATACCAAGTTTCCTGTTAAAAAATAATCCAATAGCTTCGTTAGATGGGGAAAATAACTGTATATGAACTGCATATACATTTATGCAACATAATTTACATAATCAATAACGTTGACACAAAAAAGGGTCCATTGGTATGGAAGAATGGATAGAAGAGGCAATTCTTGCTATCTGCTGTTGCCATAATAAAATAAAACAAGAATGCTCGCCCCTGGTCAAATCCGGTGACCTCGGAGCGGTCATCACCAAATATTCCTAAACGTAACCTCAGTAAAACGTATTTATTTATGCGTAAATGTAACCTTATGCCTAACCCTAAACATATTCCTAACCTCAACCTCAGAAAAAAAAAAGTTTTATTGTTTGAACTACGTTTTTAACTGTCTGCTTTTACTGTGTTGCCAGAATGACTTAGACAAATTTCTAACTCAAGTACAATTTTATAGGGAGGTTTCCTGTTAGTAAACATGAGAGGAATATGACCGCGCAGCTGCGGGGGGAAGCCTATGGGTGCATTTGGAAATTACGCACCGGAGCACACTCGCCTATTAGTTTGTATTGGCCAGTGCGCTCACTGCCGCTCAGGGCTGTATTTTCGAACGCGCCTTCCCCCCAGGCATGCGCAGATTGCGCATTCTGCTCTGTGATGACGTCGCGCGGAAATCCGTCTATGGTCAGTAAATTATCTTATCTTACACTACTTCCTGTGCAGCTAGACCTGACATTTCCTGTCAGGTCAACGCCAGGTAGCAAGGACCAACACCTCTGCCCCACTGCACAGACCCTCAACACACACCACACAACTTCTCCCTCAATGTCGACAAGACCAAGGAGGAGCTGATCGTGGACTATAGGAAGAGGAGAGAAGCTGGACTCCATATACATGAACTGCATGTGGAGAGAGCCAGCAGCTTCAAGTTCCTCAGCGTCCAGCACAACGAGGACCTCTCCTAGGATGGTAGGACCAGCACGCAGGTCATGTGTGGAAACAGGCACAGCCATGCCTGGCAGCGGCAGCTGGTTAAAGAAGTTTGGCATGGGGACCAAGAACCTATGGGGCCTTCTACAGAGTCACCACTTTCCACTTTACCAATTTCAACTTACTTTATTGTCCTTTTGGAACTTAATTTGTGCAGTTGATAACAATCACAAACCAACACAGCCACGATGCACAAATACCCTCTGCTGTATATCAAAATACAAGCTAAAAACTAACAATGAATAAAACCATAGTACATTAAGTAAAAAACAGTGTTGGTTGATAACCCATGTAAAACACACTATCTCTGTGTGTGCCTACGCATGCACATGCATGCATGTACATGTGTAACCTGTGCATGAGTCAGTGCTGGGCCAGTGAGAGGGGGTAGGTTGGGCCTGTTAAACAGTCCATTGTACCTGGAGGGGGGTTGGGATGGGGGTGATAAAATCTAAATGTTCCGCAGTCAGATAGAATTAGGTACAAAGCTAGATGAAGCCCTTTTGGTGAATACTTGGGCTCTTTATCCATGTCCTAAGGGCATGAGGTTGAAGTGGGTGTGGAGGGTGTGTTTGTTATCTTCAACTATTTGTACGGCCTTCTTTACTGTCCATTCCTTTTGGATGCTGCCGCTGAGTGTCCTGGCCCCGCCCAATGATTTTGCTGCTGGTCTTTACAATCCTGTTTGGGGCAGGGTTTCCCAAACATTTTAGTTGATAAATAGCCAATCTACAGACTCACAATGCATCATGTTTTTTTTATTGATGGAATTTCTTCAATTCTTCTGTTTTTTAATTAAATTGTTTTATTCATTTTTGGCATTTTTTAAAAACTAAAAACTAAAAAACTTTATTTACTTGCAACCCATACAAATGGGTTCAGACCCACTGTTTGGGAAACATTTGTTTAGGTGTTTCAGGTTGATAGTGTTCAGTGGAGCTTCCTCATATTCCTGAGGAAGGACAGGCAATGGTCTCTCCCTGAAGACCAAAAGCCTAATATCTCCCTGAGCTAAGGAGGGATTCCCTCTTAGGCTAGTGGTTGAGATGTTTGGCTTCACTAGTGTCCCTTCCCGCGCGGACCCGGGTCCGAATCCCAGGCGATTGGTCCGGATGACCCGGATCGGGTTTCCCAGTGGGGGAGGTCAAAGGGGGGGGGCGGTGTGTAGCAGAGTGAATCAGAGCCTCTGCCTGAAGACCACAAGCCTAATATCTCCACCAGCCAAGGGGGGGGGGAATTCCCCTTTACGCTATAGGGCTTGAATCCCGGGTGTTACATTCTGTTCTCTGGCCATTACAGGGTCAGGTCTGTCCACCACATTTATTATGTGGTTATGCTGGGATATACTGTAGATCCAGGTGATTGTTCTCACTCTGAAAAACTGTCAATCATCGCACTGATATGGTTGTTGGGGTTAGTAGTGTCACTGATAACTGTGTCATCAGAGTACTTGATGGACAACATCTCAGGGTCTGTCAGAGGGGCTGTTGAACGGGAGGAATATACTGTAGGATGGAGGCACTATAGCTCCTCACTAGTAGGTGAGCTAATGGTGTAGCAGTATAGCAGTATGCAATCCAAAAATGTGTGTGTGGGGGGGGGTAATTGGCTAAATGACTAAATTGAGAGGTAAAAGGGACTAAAAGTAAGTAGCTACTCTAAATTTAGCCACAAAGAAAAGAGAGGCAGCTATGCATACACAATCACACATACATGAGGAAACAACTTCACACACATATGCACACGTATTAAGGCAGGACCTACAGTAGTACACACACACACACACACACACACACACACACACACACACACACACACACACACACACACACACACACACACACACACACACACATATATATAAATATTCATACATACATACATACATACATACATACATACATATATAAATTATATATATACACACACACACACACACACACACACACACACACACACACACACACACACACACACACACACACACACACACACACACACACACACACACACACACACACACACACACACACACACACACACACACACACACACACACACTCATACTGCCTATATAGTGTATAAGTAGCAGATTTAGAAGAGGAGTTAAAACCAAAATGTGTTACTCTTGTGTACCTGTACATTATGCAGGATATAACAAATACAATCTTGAATATTGAGAAAGAGGAAAAACAAAACAAAAAACATGTTAAAGCCTAAAGCCTAATTCATACTCTAGCATGCCGATAATAACAGATTTGAATAATAATTTGATTTTCTAATTTGATTAAGCCAAAGCCTAATTTGATTTTCATTAAATTGAAAATGAGTTATTGTCAAAGAGCGACACCATCGTGCAGCGGAGTATAAAGTTGGCTTAACAGTGAGTGAATGCTAAATCAGCCAGTGAGGTATTATTATAACCGACACAGCACATTTATACAAATAACAAGTAAATGCTATCTGGGCTGTGAAAGCTGGCCTGCACCAAAGTGTTAAGTGAATAAAGTGAAACTAAACACCCAAATTCAACCGTGTACGTGTCAAAGGAAAGAGGGGTGTGAAACTAATTTTGTTCATTATGTTTTCTAAAACAAAATGCTCAGTGTGATTTCCTGTGCTGTTCTCCTGTGACGATATCTCAGAGCTCGACGCAGCGTGACTCCCACAGGAGACAATGAAAAAGAAACTCAAACATGCAGAAACACGAGCGTGCACACTATAGGCCCTAAGCCGAAGAGTGTGCACACACATGCTGCCGTCATGCTGTCCACATAGGTTATGTGTATGTGTATGTGTATGTGTATGTGCGTGCACGTGCACGGATTTGCACATGTGTGTTTGTGTGTTTGCAGTGATAATGAGTTCCAGGTTCCCAAGGTTGGCTGATATGATTTCATTAGAGCAGGGGAGCGAGTGCTTAGGCTTTGGTTGAGATTAGGAAACTCTACCCCAGACCAGTGGTGAAAGAAGTACTCCAATTCTTTTACTTAAGTAAAAATAGCAACACCACAATGTAGAAATACTATGTTACAAGTAAAGGTCCTGTATTCAAAACTTTACTTGAGTAAAAGTACCCAAGTTTTGGCATCAAAATATAAAATATACAAAGTAAAAGTACTCATTTGTAAAACAAAAAACTAAACAAAAAACTGCTGATCTACAAGCGATGTGAGGCTAATAAGGCTATTTTTTAAATGCAAAGGTTAATGAATGTTTTGTATTGTTTTGTATTATAATCTGAATCTGTTAAGTGTTACTAAAGTTTTGAAATAATTGTAGTGGAGTGAAAAGTACAATATTTGCATATGAGATGTAGTGGAGTAGAAATATACAATATTGGCAATTGGAAATACTCAAATAAAGTAAAAGTACCGTAAAATTGTACTTAACTACAGTTCTTGCGTAAATGTATTTACTTTCCACCACTGACCCAAACCCAGTTGCCCTGATGAGGGCTGGCTGGCCATGTGGGTGGAGGAGGGGACAGAGAGAGAGAGAGAGGAGGGGGGGGGAGGAGGGAGGGAAGGAGGGAGGGAAGGAGGGAGGGAGGGAAGACTGCGAGACTGCACTGGGATTATTACTGGGAGGTTTCAGCTGTTTATTATTCCAATTCTATCTCTAACAACCGAAAATTGGAGAATTAAGCAGCAGCCCCGAGCAACCTGGGGATCAATGCAGAGGGGTTAAACCCTGTGGCATGGCTGCACACACTGACAGGCCCTCCCAGATACTGACGCAGCACACACACACACGCGCGCATACAGACACACACGCAGTGGAGGTCATTCACTAAAGTTAACAGACACATCAGATTTACCGCTCTGAGGTGATAAGACAGGCACTCAGAGCATTTGCAGGTCGATGAATGGCCTCAAACTTCAAATGAGCGAGAGTGCTTGAAAAGCACAAGAGAACGCTAGTTAGGCACGATTAACATCAGGTTTTGTCACTGACGTTCTATTTAGTTTCCCCCTAAAAGCTAAATCAGTGTCCTGTAAAGACTTAGACACTAGGACATTCATGCTGAAATCGCTTTATTTTAATTATGAAATTGAGAGATAAAACACCGAACTGGCCCCTTCAACTTGCTTTATGCTCACAATATGTGAGAAGGGAGGGAGTGCCAGTAAGAGTATTTGAATATGTTATTATAGGCTATAGTATTCTTGCTACGCATATGAATTCTCAACAGGTATTATAGGGTTCCATCTCAATTCAGTGTAGTTCAGAGATGTTGAGCGCCAAAGTTTTAACTTGGTACGTGATTTGAAGATTGAGCCATTTTATATTCATAAGTTATAAGTTACACCCTCACCCTCAAAATAAAAAAAACTAGAAAATGTGCTCCTCGGAGCATAGGTCTCCGGAGCCAGGTCAGGTAGGTTATTGTGGGCCAGCAATGTTCGGAAACCAGTCATTATAGAGGTGAGTGGAATCTGTAAAAGTTGAGGGATTAATGTTGATGAAGTTTTTTCACAGACACAATATGTTGATTTGTGGGAGTGTAGAATATAGTTTTGTGTTTGAGTTACTGTTAGTTGTATTGTTATTAATGTGAAGTGGCTAGTTATAGTCTGACAATTTGTGTGTTCTTTAGTGGCGTAGTTGGGGTGTTTAGGTAAGTTTCATGATGATGTTGCGATGGTGGGGATTAATATGAACATAGTTCGTCACTGATGCTGCGTTCATGATTTGATACATTTTGTTCAAAGAAAACCGCTCCTGCAAACTTTAGATGCCAGTCTTAGCCAGTCAGGATGGAATATGAAAGATCGGACAGATCAGATATAAGAGAGGTGTCTTTCGAGCCATAGGGACTGTGGTCACGTCCATGCATGTTGTTAATGTGGACAGGGACATGTGACCCACAGGGTACAGGGAAACCTGAACTCTCTGTGCCATGCAGGCATGCAGTTTAGGGGCATGGAAACCAGGCTTTTGTACATGCAAAGGTCAGATATGTTGAATTTAGATTTTAAAAGCATTCTATTCTCAATCCACTCAAGAATTTCCCAGTGTCTTGTCACAGGGACTGTGGACGAGTGATAGACGAAACCTCACAACAAGCTACACTATACATTAGTTAAATACATTTTTTGAGGATGATTGAGCCCTTTAATAGCCCAATTATCATGTTTCAAAACAGTAAGAAGAGGTATGGGAGACAGAGAGAAGTGGGATTTAATCCTAACCCTGGAGAAGAGAAGCTACACGTTTATTCTTTGCATAACGAGTGTAATTATCCCAGCTTCTGTTATAATCTGTAAAACATCCATAGACCCCTGGTCTTTACTTACAACAAGCTTTTTGCTACAATGAGTTAAAAAAAAAAGTGTGTGTGTGTGTGTGTGTGTGTGTGTGTGTGTGTGTGTGTGTGTGTGTGTGTGTGTGTGTGTGTGTGTGTGTGTGTGTGTGTGTGTGTGTGTGTCTCTTTCAGTCTGCCACCTTTAAACTGTAATTAAAGACAGGAGTGAGTTAATCCAGTAGCTCCAGGGCCCAACACTAGTTACTATCAACAAGACACATTGTAACCAACCTCAGGATCAATCCATCCATCCATCCATCCATCCGTCCATCCGTCCGTGTGTCCGTGTGTGTGTGTGTGTGTGTGTGTGTGTGTGTGTGTGTGTGTGTGTGTGTATGTGTGTCTGTCTGTCTGTCTGCGTGTGTGCGTCCACGTGAATGCAAAGCATATCATTATATTTTCATTTGTGTATATTCAGTGTATATATGCACATACAGTATGCATTGCACAAATAACAGATTCATATTTCTTCTCAATGTCCTACAAATGAAGCGTGAAGGGTGATCAAAAATGATACCCAATGCAAAAATGAGCCCTGCTTAATGAGGGGCTTTGTAACCTCAAGCTACAAGTCACTGACATTAATTTACAAAAATGCTTACTTAATGAACATTACTTCCTTAAATAATAGCATGCATTTATGCACTGTGGGGAGGTCAATTGCAAATTGCATGAATGTATTCATGGTTTCTGACATCTTCTTGTGACTTCTCTTTATGACCTAAAGGCTGAACGATGACTCTTGGAACATAACCCCCCCACCTCTGTATACCCATGCATTTTGCAGTTTCAGCCCACTCAGCTTGTTGAAAACTTCTGGGTGGTGATTTCCTCTCAGTGACGTACAGTAGGTGTCATAGGTGTAGTGCAGTGGCAGGCTGATTTAAAAGACTGCCGCACGATGTGCACTCAAAGAAACATTGGGCATTCTCAAAATAATAAACTTTATTATTTCATTATTTAGATAATAGACCTACATAACTTTAATGCCAATAATATTATATGCACTTTTCTCTCATTCCTTGTATTAATAGAGGGATATTATTTCTAATAATGAATTTTCACAGCACAGTGCAATAGTCGTAGTGATGGCTATCTATAATCATTTTAAAGGAAATCAATTCAATTACCTCTGTGGCTCTACAGGTGGAGCAGGTATACGTGAATAAAAAAACTGCTTAATCATGAGCTTCTTAGTTGATTGATGGGTTTGTGACAGAAAGGACTTCTGGGAAATTGATCAGAAATTGATTTCATTCTTGAAAAGACAATTCATACATGCATCATGCCAATGGGGGTGGAGAAATCAATGTCTGCAGAGTGGACAAGCATCAAGGAATGAACCTGTGCAGCCAGAGACTCTCTGTGACTCTGCTGGGAAGCAAAATTATTTTTATTTTCAACAAGACAATGGTAGCTTTGCATGTTTATGCAATATGCAAACTGGGAACCCATTCGTAAAAAAAAAAGAAGGGAAAAACGTTTTTCTTTCCCCCTATGTTTTTGCCTCTGGGGGCACCACCCCCTTTTTTGTGAAGAAACAGGAACTCTGTTTGGCTCCTCCCCTTTCTTAGTCCAATGCCTCCCGGGTGCTTCTGTGTTTATTCCTACTAACGGCAACACTACAGCACATGTTTAGGGCAGTGCTGCTGACAGATTCTGCTGTTAGCAGAATCTGTTTTGTGAAATTATGCAATATGTAGCGTGTGCTCACTGTTCAGGCAAATACAACTGTACACAGCGGCTCTGACAGGAAATGTTGTCTAGTACATGGCCGAACGCTCTAGTTTACTGCCCTCAAACTGGAGGCCTTTAATTAATAGATTAACAATACTGTCAACGAGGAACTCCCCCAGTGAACAAAACGGTAAAGTCCATACATAGTCCCACTGGGATTTTCCAACAGTTGGCTCAGAACACAGAAGATGCTGCTGGTATGCCTCATGTTTGTTGATACAAAGCCAGTCAGTGAACTGTTAAAGAACGCAGTTTTCTGCTCTGGGTTTTGCACCGGCATGTCTCCTCAGCCGCGAATTCTACCAAATCGTCCACAGTAACTGTGTTTGGTGGCTGAGTTCCGTCCATGTTTAAGCAGGGAGGTCGCTCACGGTGCCATAGATGTTTTCTCAGATTTATAGTAATGATAATGAACTTTTTGTGCTTTTTGAAATGGGGTTACAAAGTGCTTTAGAAAAG
>NC_139947.1:34791478-34823978 GCF_963454915.1 Gymnoscopelus microlampas | reverse complement strand
GTTGTGTTATTAGCACACAACAGCCTAAACATCAACTTCTTATGGTTGTGGGTGGCAATGATTCCACGTCAGGTCGTAAATGACCGGGTTAACCCAAAATAATAAATAAATAATAACCCAATAATAATAAATAAAAGTCTGCATATTCAATTTTGTTTGGCTGCGCACATCGCCAGGTATGACTAGTACTATAATGGGGGCGCCGATGGTCGAGGTTCAGGCACGTACCACATAGTCCCACTCCCTGGCTCAATTCCCACACCTGGCTGACTCTCAGTCCTGTCTCTCTACACTGTCTATCATTAAGGCAAAGAAAAGCTGGACAAAATAATTAAAAAAAAATATTAGTGACTATAATTATATAAAAGAATGATTATAATGCACTATGATCCTGGCCAAAACAAAAAAGTCTGAGTGACCAGTAATTATGGTATTATAGTAGTATTATAAATAGTATTATAAATAGTAGTTATAATAAATTATAAATTATACGTCATTATAAAAGGCAATTACAATGCGTTATGATTCCGTTGTGACTGAGTACTTCTGAGTGCTTATAACTTTAATTATACATTGTTATAAGGATATATATACACATATATACATACATGCACGTGCACACGCACGCACACACACACACACACACACACACACACACACACACACACACACACACACACACACACACACACACACACACACACACACACACACACACACACACACACACACACACACACACACACACACACACACACACACACACACACACACACACACACAGGGGTCCCCCAGGGCTCTGTACTGTCTGCTTCTTTTTTCCCTCAAGTCTACACTTAACTCTTGTCTGAAAATAGCCGATCAAAAAGCTCATGCATGTGAGCCCCAGAATAGGGACACCAGGGTTCATGTAGTTATGGGATAAATAATGCTTTTTATTTTGTTCCATTCCTGAGTATCCCTGACCATGAAGTAGGACTGGGCGGTATGACTTCAAATCATTATCACAATTATTTCAAACGTTTGCCTCGTTTACGATTAAAAACGAAATAGTGAAACTACCAATCTACAAGATCACAACACGTTGTCAGCATGTCGCTATTTTTGTACACCACCATTGTGCAACGAAGCATAATAAAGGGTTAAGTGGTTAATCAGCCTAGTCGATTACAAAAAATCTATTAGAATGTTTTTGTGTCAATTCGTTGATACTTGTATAAGAAACAAATAAAAAATCCCCCAAAACCCCTGCTTCTCGATTATTCAATTAACCAAAATTTCTGTTTCGATAAATGTTCTGTTAATTGCTCAGCCCTACCAAAAAGAAGAACAATTGTAATGTGCACATTACAATAGCCAGTGGTTTCAACCAATTCCTGTGGTTGGCTGGTTGGGCCAAAAGTCACAAAATGCCAAAAAGAGAGTCTGCTTGCCCAAGCTATGTCAGTATATAGTGTGACAGTGTGAGTTACAGAAAATGCACTGAATTGAGTTTGCAGGCATGGCAGGCAAAGGTGTGGTTCACACCACACACGCACACCGCCACTCACACTCACATAGACAACGTGCATACACGACACGTGCAAGAACACACATACAAACACACACGCACACACACAAACAGAGTTCCCAGCTGGAGGTTAATTCAATCCCAGAGCATTCCATTTTGAGGATACTGTCAGGCTCAGGTCTGCAGTGTGACATTGTGAGGGAGAGGTAATTACATTTCAGACCAGTCCTGCGACTCAGCGTCTATACAGAGGCTGCTGTCAGAGCCCGCCCTCCAATACACAGCCACCAGAGGAATGTCCAGCTTTGGACACAGTGCACCAAGAGAAGACAGGCTCCGCTGCCTCAACTATTTCCAGCTGCACAGTAAAATCCTCAGTGTTCATTTAACATTGAGAGTGTAAACATGTACCCAACGGACCAAAGACATCGAAGACAGAGAACAACTGGCCACCGTCTCGGACCTTTACTATGTTTTGTCACTATAGTGAACCCAATCTATTTAGCAACATGTTTTTCTATTGAAGGCTTTCTATTTCTATAAGAGCTTTGCACGGTCCGCCTAAGAATCATTGGTCAAGCAGATTAAAATAAACCTTAAAACAACAACAACAGAAAAACCCTGAAAGTGACAAATAAAACAAAAGCGTTCAAAGTGTTACCATTTGGACTCAAGTGATTTTCAGATGTCAGACTTCAATCAAAAATGTGTATTTAAAGAATAATTATCAAGTGAAAATCTTCATTATGTCAGAGCAATCCATCAATATGTCAAACTCTTGTCAATGCTAATGAATGATTATTTATAACTCTGCTTGCACAGGCTGGAACAGGCATACAGGCCTATAGGCAAGTCTTGCCGCAATTAAAATGGCCACAACTTGTGTAACAGATCAGTCTTGTGCCAGTGAATGACATGAGTGCGAATGTAATACAAGTGTGTTTAGCTTTGCTTTTAACGGCAATTTTCATTGGAAGGGTGCCAGCACAGTAATAGGGTCCAAACTGTCATGAGGATTCCCATGTACACCCATGGGTGTGTCATCTGCAAAGCATTTACCCCAAGGAACACAAACACGATGATACCCGTGGTCACTGTGTAGCAATAGACATCGATAGCGCACTTTTCCCAAAATACAGTTTAACTTAATTCTTGCCTATATTGAATTCATGCCTTGTGAATGATAATGGCATAATGATTACAAAGCAACAGCCACATTGAGACGTAACACTTTAGCCCATTAAAACCGGGAAAGCATCGGTGTCATTTTAGATTTTAGCGTTGGCTATTCAAAAATAGCAGATATACAAGCTCGCATTTTGAAAAATCTTGAAAGTGTGAGAACTACTGAAGCAGAAGGCATTTGTAGAATCGGCCTCGGGTCTTAATGGGTTAAGAACTGAAAAACTGACCACTGAACAATTTATACAGGTTTTCAGTGTGTGTGTGTGTGTGTGTGTGTGTGTGTGTGTGTGTGTGTGTGTGTGTGTGTGTGTGTGTGTGTGTGTGTGTGTGTGTGTGTGTGTGTGTGTGTGTGTGTGTGTGTGTGTGTGTGTGAACTTAGTGATAGATTCAACGCTTTGCTGATGCTCTCAGTTCATGTGTGGTCATGTCGTACTTGTCCATTGTGTACTATTGATTAGGCTCCTGGTGAAACTTGTGACTAAAGCTTAGTCCCGTCCCTATAGAATAAATCACAGTATTGACCCTGTGGTTATCAATAAAGGTAATGACAAACATCTGGCCCCACCTTTAATGGAATCGACAGAGTCTTCCTGGCAGCGGCCCAGCATTGGCCAATCATAGATTGCCTTGATCTTTCTAGTGGGATCGCACTCTTACTATGCAAATGAGGACAGGAGAAATGCCGTTGCTGTCTAAAGCTAAGCAGTGTTCTATTGAATTAGTCCCCCACCACACCCACAAAAAAGAAGGAAAGAAAGAAAAAAAAACTCTGTGAACACCAAAGGAAAGCAATAGCCTGCTGACAATAGGCCTGTTTGGGGTTTATACAGAGTAAGATATATGCCATGGTGGACCTCTGACACAGTGTATCTGTGTCAATGGAGGAATAAGTGAGGAGATCAAATCAATGATGGTTCCACAGAGGTCCAGAGGTGCTGAGCTGGGCTTTTGGAACAGTGTGCAGAGGCAGCACTCTCTCCTGTGTCCTGGGTGTGTCAGGCCTGGCCCTAGACAGGATGTCTCATTACAAGGACCAGAAGTCTTCTCTGACAGTACACAAAACGCCTGTCCCTCTGGAACACAGATAATATCCACAGGCCTAAAGAGAAGAGAGACCACAGTGGTGCGTGTGTGTGTGTGTGTGTGTGTGTGTGTGTGTGTGTGTGTGTGTGTGTGTGTGTGTGTGTGTGTGTGTGTGTGTGTGTGTGTGTGTGTGTGTGTGTGTGTGTGTGTGTGTGTGTGTGTGTGTGTGTGTACTAGGGAGTGAAATAAATAAATAAAAGAAGCCCCAGCATCCTCCTAACCTTGGGATCGATAAGTAACTGCGAGCAGCAGACTGGAATAGATGGCTCCGTTTCCTGTTCTTATTTTCAGGAAAGAGAAAGAGGGGAAATAAAGAATGTCCTCATATTAAATGGACAACATCATTATTGAAAAACACAATCCCATAATGCGGGTGGATACTCTGCAGCCCAGTTAGCGTTTGCAGTAGAATGACAATCAAACGGAACATGCTCGGTGAACTAGTAGTGAATGACACAGAAGTGCACTCTATTGACAGTATTGAATTCCTGAAGGCAGCGCAATGGCAAGCAATTACAGCTCTCTATCACATGCAATCTAAAATAACATCATTTTGCTCTAATGGAAATGTAGCCGCTGACATTTGCCTTCATAGCCCTAATGACAACACAAACATCTGAAGTGCCACACAACAAGTAAGTAATATTGTATATTCACAGAAAGAGTAGCTAACACAGTAGCAAACTAGAAAGGTGTGCTCTGTAGAGCATTGGTTCTCAAAGTGGGGTCCGGGGACCCCCAGGGGTACTTGAGGGGGTTCCAGGGGGTCCCCAGCTAAATGATGGACAGGGACCAAATGGACCCTTATGGGTCTGTAACTCTGAGAGTGTACAAATGGAACCAAATGTCTTCCTACCGTATGAGTCGGAGAGAGAGAATTTGGTTCCATTTGTACACTCTCAGAGTTAAATTAACATTGGTTTTACAATGTGAATTGGGGTCCCAGAGCCTAATGCATGTCAAACTGGGGGTGCTTGAAATTAAAATGGTTGAGAATCACTGCTAGAGAGCCGTAAAAACCTTCTCTTATTGGGGTCCCTGGCTTATCTTTTCAAATGGGGGTCCGTGGGGTAATAAGTGTCAATTAGGGGGTCCTTGACATGAAAAAGTTTGAGAACCACTGCTGTAGAGCGCATATTTCCACCACCAGGATGCATGCACTAATAATGATAGCGATGTAATTCAGTGACATTTACTACGTACAGCCATGAACACATGATTAGCAGTTGTGCGTCGTCTCTCCTGTCTGTCTCTATCATACACATTCATCTACCCATTTTTCTCACTCTCTCCATCTTTCAGATTTCTGTCATTCAAATGTCTCTGTAATCCGCAACGTCTGTTTGCGTCAATAATGTTTGTACAAGCCGGAAACGCCTGGCATTGCTGGGGTTATTATCACTTTGCAATGCGTCAATCAGTGTGTTCAGGCTTCGTTACCCAGCATTGGCCAGGTTACTGCGGGGGTGAAATACGCACTGATTTGCGCGTGTCCATATCGGGGCATAATCCTCGTCAATGTCATTGACATTACAGCTCCGCAAGATGACAGTCAATTGTGCATAAAACAGAAAAGTAATGGCATGTAGGATAAGATGTACACATTAATATCTGAACGGTGGCAGAACATGCCAGCATAATGTTACGGTACGAAGAGATCTCTTCCTAACGTATGAGTCGGAGAGAGAGAAATCATGTCAAATTCATTAGGGATGTCGAAATTAAATCAACCGAAATCATTATTTTCAAATCCAGCATGCTGGTTTGTTAACTACATAGTTACAGATACAGTATTTTCTGTAATTTCCAGGCCATTTCGTATTAGGTCATTTTGGCCTCTGTGTTGGTGAATGTCAGCACACTAAACTCTGTAAAAGGAGCTTAAGACTTAAGAAAGCTCAGTCTGGGTGCAGACTTGTCTCCTTCTCTCCAGAGTGGCTACGTCTCTCTACAGGCAGCGAGCCCCCCTCCCTCTCCACTGGCTATGTGTATTTATAGTTCGTAGAACGGCCGTGTTGCGCACCGAACCTCTGCGGTGCCGTGAGTTGACTCAAAAGTGGATGCAAAAAGACGCCATTATTATTGAAATTATTATTGATTTATTTTTGTACTAATAAGATAAATAAGGAGAGCATTTTGGGAAAACATTTTCCCCCCAAAATGATTCAGATTCAGGATTTTTTTTTACTAATACTTGATGCATTATCAACATTATTAACATACATTGATTATAGCAATATCATATCAAACACAGGTTTAACACTGCAATTTCTCAAAAACGACAAATCTTATTAGGACTCATAAAATGTCCCTGGGACTCATTCAAATGACCACCAGTGAGTCCCGGGACTCACTACATTGAAAACCGCATCACTGTATATGATACTGATCAGCCAAGTATTATGCGAGATTAACTGCAATGAAATAAAGCATTCAAATGAGCATTCAAATTAGCCTGATGGTGGCGCTATAGCAGGCCACTTCACGTTTTGGCCTATAAATCTTGAACTGTAGGTCGGTAACCACATGTTTTAGGGAAAACATGTGGTTCCTTTCCTTGTCTCGCGATGCAACTCCCCATATAGCCCTGCCAATTTGCGAGATCGTGACCAATTACATTTTCTGCCATTTCACGTTTTCTTCGAACACACTTTTTGTTACTACTACTCCTACAGATTCTATCCAAAACTCACACAAATTGTTACACATTATCTCTGGAGTCATGTACTCAAGATGTACCAGTCAATTAGTCAACCCGGCCTGGTGGAGATCTGCGCTCTGAGGAGTGCACTTTTCTAGTTAGATATATTGTGCAAAGTTGCCATTTTGACCTCGGGGGGGTAGGGGAGGATCGTACAGATCGTGAGGTCACACAAATGGTTAGGTCTCACCCTCCGGGGAGCATGAATGCGCACAGCAAATTCAAAATCCAGAAAGTAGTTTTTGAGATATCTTGTTTGGAATTCAAGTGTTCGACGGACAAGCGGACGGACCGACCAGTGAAAGGACATTTTATCATTGCATCATAAAACTCGATCAAGTGTCTCCCAGTTTTCATCATCATTTCTGTTAGGTTTCCACTTCATTTAGTGGATGGCCTGGAACACAATGAAGCAGTCGTAAAGCACGGACCTGCACGCGCACACACACGTATATGCACAGGCGGGCGCACACACACACACACACACACACACAAACATAAAGGTTTAATAGTACAATTTCATCATGAGAGGGTTTAAGGCCCCCTGTGGCTTTGATCAATTCATTTAAACTTGAATAGTATCCAAACACATGGCCACATAACATGTACACATAAAACACACACACACACACACACACACACACACACACACACACACACACACACACACACACACACACACACACACACACACACACACACACACACACACACACACACACACACACACACACACACACACACACACACACACAATACAATACAATAACACTAACAGCCATAGAGAAACATACGCATTTCCTCAAAATATTCATTGGCTAGTGAAAAGGTCTCATAACTGTCGGTGCTGTCAATACCATCTGATTGTGGTGGCGATTTGTCCCACACAACCGTTGCACAACCAGGGCAAACAGAGAGATGAGCTCACAGTCCAGTAAAGGTGAGCTATTTAGCCAGGGCTGTCACGCCTCCCAAGCTGTGTACATCTTATCAGAATGCAAATAGAATGCAGGCCAAGCCTGAAACAGACTTGATGTGCTCAACTTGTAAACAAATGCTGCAGAATAGCTCGCCTCAACCAAGGCACGGTGAGGTCCATCAGAGCTACACAGTGAAATCCAGTTAAATTAACACTCCGGATTGTACTGTGTATGTACACCAAATTACACAACTCACCAAATGGAAAAGCCCCCATGGCATGGCATGCTTATTATTGAGATGAGAATGGTACTTTCATTTGTCCACTGAACATTGGATTATCCATTTGGATCAGAACTTAAAACACAGCGAGCACAACTCTGACCACCACAATGCAATGGGAATTGTTTCATGGGATGTTACTATAAACTATTTACTGTCCTGTTCAACTAATATATTACTTATGGAATCACAGTTGTGCGTTGTTTTGTTTTTCACTGAAGACAAATCGCATTTTAGCCGAAGAGCAGAGTCCAAAACTCAAGACAAGTGAAAACGTTATTTTTCATTTACGGTCAGGATAGGCAGCCCGGGGCCTCCCAGTTCCCCTCCAATCCTGTTACAAGAGGGATTTGTTCTGCTGGGCCTATAAAAGATTAGTCCTCCAGGAGAGAGAGAGAATGGACTTGATTAGCTAGACAGCAATTTAATGGGATTGTCAGAGGGCCTACAATAAATCAGCTTTTGTGATTAAATGGGATCTCCAGTAAAACTTGTATGTCTCCAAATCAATAACTATCGAATGTTTCTTCCTTTGTTCCAAGCAGGGGGGGGGGGGTAAAAAAAAAAAAAGCTAGAGAAACAAAACCAGAATTTCCGGTGAGCTAATGATCTTGCCGCCAGTGGTGAGAAGCGGCTTACATGTTCTTGCAGGGAAGAGCAAAGCGCCACTCAGCCTGGCGACAAAAGGAGAGAGAGAGAGAAGCGAGAGAGACTTATGTTTAGAGTACAGAACAAAGCATAGGGGAATAGTTGGAGCATTAAGTAAAAGCAAATGGACCTAAGCAGCAAGAGAAGGATATATTTCCATAATTGGACTGATACTGTAAAAGCTCCTGGCTTATAATGGCTAACCACAGACGGCACTGATATTATGGGTGTGTGTGAGTGTGTGCACAAGTACTTACACGTGTGTGTGTGCGTGTGCGTGTGCGTGTGTGTGTGTGTGTGTGTGTGTGTGTGTGTGTGTGTGTGCCTCACTATCATGGCTCTACAATGTGTGTCTGTGTGATTTAACACTAGGAGAAAGAGCATGGGCTTGGTCTATTAGTTTGGAAATAAAATGGTGTGGAGTCACAATGTCTCCAGCCAGTCCGTGACCCCGTATAGTGATGGAGTGCTGCCCTGGACAATTAAGCAGCTCTGCACTCTGATTTCTCCATATATATTAACCACCAAACACAAGCGAGACACACAGACCAGCACCCATAGATCACGACACAGGTTAAATGGAAAATATCATTGACCAGTAGGTGTTTTTCCATCTAAATAGATATGGGATTTGAATTTTGCACGGGGTACCATAAGGTTAAAAGATTTATTGATGTGCCGCGGCCTGTTGTGCTTTTTGTGCAAAAATGCAAAAAGGGGGCATTTATCAAAGCATAGGAAAAACAATCACACTACAAAACATGCTCATGTAACAAAACATATTCTGACAACTAATCAAAAAAGGGAAGAAAAGAAAAAGGTTGTTTTTTTTGTCTTTAGTAGAGTGTGACTGTTTTGAAGTGTGCGAGTCTGGTAGCCAGCTGTACATGGATGACCCTGGCCTGTGTATTGTGGGTGTTGTGTTGCAGTGCTGAGGTCTGGCTCACCCCCTGTTCTCCACACATCAGATCAGATCAGATCAGAGCCCCTCCTCTCAGAACGTTCCAGGTTCTACCAGCCTGCTCTGCATTCCTGCTGCTTTGATATTGGGGGGTGTACTCCCCCACGTCTGTCCATCATCATCCTCGTCTCCCCTCTATCCCCACCATCTCAAAACCTCTGCTAATCCCCTGCACATTGCCCGTACACCCCACCACCACCGCCACCACCACCACCCACCCACCTTTGTCCTCCCCCAGCTCAGAGGAATTCACCACTTCTGGATAGTGTTGCATTTTTCCACAGGCCACATCCTTGATAGCTTAATGGTGCCCCTCACAGAGGAGAACATTTGCAGGGAATCCGGGAGGCTTTTAAGTCCAATCCTCCATGTTTTAGTCATTGAAGACCGAGGCTGCAGCGCAGACTGCAAAGCCAAAACACAGCAGAGCATAGTCAGCTTGTGCGCGGAAAAACTTTCCATTCGCCTCATGTCTGTTGTCTGCCTGTATTATTCAAAAGGCTCTGTTCGCTGCAGAGATGGACCGCTCTCACGCTCACATGTTGCAGCTAAGTGCCACAAGGCCAGCATACAAGGAGGCAAACAACCTTGAGCATTGTCCATCGCCTAACAAAAACACTTCACCACAATCAATGTGTGTCATAACCCAGTCCTGTGCATCAGGCCTGGCTGCAAAGCAATTCCATCTCTCCATTCAGCCTGTGATTCTTCATTCCGTGGCACTGCCTCTGCTCTTTGTCAGTGCCATTTCACTAGCTTTCATTTTGACATCTTCACAACTGTGCATGGTCTATGCGGCCCTCTGTGCACCTTGAAGGTCTGTTCATTTTCTGTGATGAAGGGAGAGAGCACAGAAACAGGGTGGCCATGCACACATTGATCTCTTTCATCTCAGACTTATGTCTTTCTTTGCCATGTGAAGAAATTAAAAGGTCTTTCTAGCTGTGAAACTTGGCATTCTGGAAGACATAAGAATGCATTGTATTCGAATGGTTCTTCACATGCAGTAATGATATATTGATTTGTTTTTGTAGTCTGTTCTGCACCAAGCACGCACGCACACACAGTACACCAAACCAAATCCTCCCAAACATATTTCTCTTCGCCCTCACCCACTTTCCTTCCGTCCTTAATCTCACCTTTACTCTATTACAGTAATAAACCTGTACGGGGAAGGCTCATAACTGCCAACAGGGTCAAGGGAAATGAAAGGCCAAACACAATGGCAGATGCGGCAAAGATTTAAATAGATAGAAATAAATAAATAAGTTGCACACAGCTGTTGTGTAAAGCAGAGCGAATGGAAAAAAGAAACTAGTTCTCTGATGAAAAAATGAAGTGGCACTTTTGAGCCATAGTACAATGGTTTTACATCACATAACAAGTAAACAGTTGGATAAAACATTTTTGAAACATTCAGACAAAAAACAAAGTCTTAGGGGGTTGAGAGATAGGGGGAATGGGAGCACTGCTGGAGGACTCCCACTGGGCCAGTGACCTTCAGTGGCCGTTTCAGGGACAAGTGAGTGATGCTGCTTTTACAGCACCCCTCGTTCTGTGTGTGTAATGGCATGGCTTATGGCTGTCTCCAGCTATACGACTCTTTATGACATCCATAGCTATGATTGCAGGCCAGGCCAATGCAGCCGCTACCACAGCAGCAGCGTATGGCTGGGTATGTGGAACACAGGGCAGGCTGACCCTGAACCAGCCCCCGTGCTATTGGCCTAGCCCTGTAGCCAGGGATGGGGGGGGGGGGGGGGGGATTATGGCAGGAGAGCTAGGAGCGTGGGTTAATCTCAGGTGTTGTGGACAGGTTTTAATATAGATGGTCAGCAAGGATGTGATAGGGGATAATTGCTTTTGGGGTTGTCACAGATGGTGCTGGTTGATCTGTTAACCATGGCCAGGCCAGAGCTCTGTCAAGGACGTTTTTTACTGTTCTGCACCCCTTATCTTGCCCTCATACTGCCCATCTACCGTATAGGACTGGGGAGTTGATTTCAGTGCTCCATGCTGCAGGCTCTTTTTCATCATTGTTTCACAGAGTACCAGCTGATTACATACAGTACTGTATGACACATGCTGTAACTACTGGAAACATTATAATGTTAATAAGAAGAAGTCTTAATCACTACACATGAAACACTTGTTCCTAATTAAATTAAATTGGCAATCATGGCCAATTACCAAGTCCCACATTAGAAGGCACAGGTTTGTATTTCTTGTCTATTACAGATCAAATAATGATATAATCAATAAAATATATGAATAAGTGAGTCATTAAAATCAATACTGCACAACGTGGGGAACACATAGCTGCATAAAAGAAACATAGTTTTTAATGTAGCATTACCTAATATACCTTTATATTACACAACTTACTAAATGGCAAAGCTAGAACATGCAATATTGAACGGAGAATAAAGGAAAGAGAGAGAGAGTGAGTGACACAGAGAACTGGCAGTATGATGGAGGTCTGAGCTTGCCTCTCATCAGAGCTATTCCAAGCGGCTGCCCTGTCAGAACTCGCCCCAGATGAGGCATCTCGTGGCTGGGAGAGAGCTGTCATAACAGGACGCCTGGAGGGTTGTTAGATCAGACAGGCAGTTCTGAGAGGTGTTAGGACACACATGCGCATGTGTATGCGCGCCCGCACGCACACGCACACACACACATGCTCATGCTCATGCCCCATACATACATACATACATGCACACACTCTGTATGTGAGTGGTCCTGGTTATAAGACACAGACTACAGTGTAGTTGACAGTCAGTCATCATGGGGCTCTGTCTCGCTCTCTACTCTGTAATACATTCTCAATGTCTCTTTCTCTCTTACTCCTGACGGGAGAACATAGGGAGGGGCGGCACTGACAGGCTGACTTAAATATTTATGCTGACAGGGGAAAGACAAGAATGTTATCTTCACCAAGACGCTCGTCCCTATCACCACATGCTCTGACTGAAGCCACTTACATGAAACATACGCCCCCCGCCCCCCAGCCCCCCTTAGGGCCAGTAAAATCTGGAGGGGGTGAAAGGTATGTGCAGCAGTGAAAAGATTGAGTGTCCAGATAACGTGGACGCACATAGCTGCTTTCTCTGAGTGTTGTGGATATTAGTATCATCTTACGAGGATACTACCTCAGATAAGATGACGGAAAAACAAGCCCTTTTGTAGAAGACTACAAAGTTTCATGTAAAGGCAGGGAGTGCAAGATCTAATGTTACCATTTATTTCTGACAATTTGAATCCTCACCTTTTTTGCCCACACACGCGCACCCACACACACACACACACACACACACACACACACACACACACGTGTACAGGCACACCGCGTCCTATTCTTCCCTACTCTCTCTCAATCCAATTGACTCTCTTGACACTTGCAAACATATGGACTACTGTTGTTACAGTGCGCTGGAGCCTCTCTGGGACAGCGTGTGTGTGTGTTTGTGAGAGAGAGAGGGAGAGAGAGAGAGAGAGAGAGAGAGAGAGAGAGAGAGAGCGCGCAAGGTAGTGCTGTACACAGATGCCACCTCTCCTGTGATCCACATCCCATTAAAGGAGGGCGGACGGCTACTCCAATCAACAGATCACCTTTTCAAGCAGCCCTTTGTTCTCCGACCCCTGGCAGCTGGCAGCAATTAGCTGGCAGGACAGGACACAGCAGTCCAGCTTGCCAGTTAGTCCATTATGGTGCCTGGATGGGCTATGCATGGGAGTGGAATCCCAAGCGCTGCGGGCAGTAAATTAGATCTGCTATAAAGGCCGATGAATCTCCTTTCCCGCAAGCCCTCTGGTACCAACCTGCCATCAACCTTTGAGCACTAGTTACACCAAACGCTGTACATCACAACACATGTTCTAGTCAACTATATATGCCATCAGGGTTTGGGTCTGTACTTAAAGTTAACTTAAAGTTGACAGTGGACGCAGGTGTTAAGAGTCCTCCAATGCAGATGTTTTTTTGCTTTGTCAAGTTGGCCCCGAAGAGGTGATGAGTTTGATGATGAGACTTTCCAAGTTTCCCCTTGAAAGGTCTTGTTGCTGACAGCAATAATAAATTGCAATCTGACTCCAATCAATCGCAGACCAGCTTGAACCCCTTAAGTCCTTAAGAACGGGAGGCCGGGGAAAAATCAATTTGCAATTTACATCAGGCTGTGGAGAGAGAGTTGAAAACGGCGAGAAAGAGACAGAGCCAAGAAAAGGAGTATAATTACATCCGAGCCAGTAAGCAGAGCCACAGCCTTAACATTACAAACCGATTCGGGTGTGATAATCAATGGTACTGAGTAATACGGCTCACAGGTATCTACAAGCCTGCCATTCATATTCACATCAGGTCATTCAGTACACTGCCAGGTATCAACCAGGGGAAGTGATTTGTGTCGCATCAACAGGCAGCGAGCGTGTGACAACAGTTTCTCAGTGGCTTGGCTTCCTGGTGACTGTGCTGCCTGGATGACACACAATGGAGGTGGCAGGAAGAGGACACCATTGAGGTGAGGGAGCAAGCAGGACTGGCTCAGGGACGTCACTATCGTTGCCAGAGGCTAATGCCGTGTTGTGTTATGGGCTGATTAACTCAGATGTGGCGAAACCAGATCCGTGGAGGTGCTGAGTAAGCACTCTTTCATGCACACCAACACACACACACACACACACACACACACACACACACACACACACACACACACACACTATAGAGTCACCACACGCTCACTCAAAAAACACAGCACAGCTAGAGATGGAGCCAAAAGTCATAATGAGAAACAGAAGCAGAGGGAGGTGAATGAATAGACGCAGTTTCGACTGTGTTTTGTTTTCTAGCAGAGACAGAGAAAGGAGGTAGAAGGAGCAGGCTCCGAGGGTTAAACGTTGGCAAAAAAAAAACGCGGGGAGGGGACAAAGGGTCCATTGTAAGGGGCAGAAGTGTCCCCGGAAAGGAGGGGAGAGAGAAAAGAAAGCCACCACTGGCCTGTCCCCTGGCCCTATTGTAAGCCAAGGGGAGTGCAGCCACGCATGACAGATGTCCCCAGCCATTGTTCCCCCATCAGCCTGCTCACTCTGCCTCCTGCTCTGGCTCAGGAATTCCATAAGACAGCCTCCGTCAGGCTTGAGAAAGGCGTTCCACACGCCTCGTCCCTCGCCGCGGCGTTCCCCGCCACTGCCCTGGCCAGCCACAGCGGGTGTGTACGGAGGCACATAAGGTGTGGGGGGTTTGACGGCGCAGGGGTGGTGGGGGGAGATTTCACTTCTCAAGAGGGGCTCTTAGTAGGGTGCCAAAAGTTATGCGAAAAAGACAGCGCTGTTCCCATCAGCCTGTCATTTATGCTGCCGCATACGCTAGGACGAGTGCATGAGAGTGCATACGCGTATACTCATTAAGAGAGACAGGAGAGGAAACTCTTTATTGACAGGCAGGAGGACAAACTTGAAATGCGTATGACGGACGATACTGAAACTCACCAAGACAACTACTTAAGAACAACATCATCAGCTTGCTATTTTCATCAGTGAATTAAAAGACAATCAATTGCATTTGTAATCACATTAACAGCTAACAAAATAACACCCACATCTTGGTTTAGCCCCAGGTGCACGAGCCAAGGCAGTAAAATCAATTACCAAAGTGTTAAGTGAAGTGCGGGTTTCTAACCGTTTCTGTTTTTTTTTTATAAACATAAAAAGCTGAGGTAAGGCTGTGACGTTTTGCATTCTCCATTCAGTGGCTCACCATGTGGCAGACCGGCTTGTCGGCCTGTCAGTCACAGCAACAGTGTGCCAGTGGGGAAGTGAGCACAACAATGGCTGTCTGGTTAATGGGTGAGAGATCTATCAGACAATCCAATCCTCCATTTCTATGCCTTACTACCACACTGTCTGCTCTCTGTCCTATTCTTCGCTCAGCCTAAACTACATTCTACTCACTCTACCTCGCCCCAATCAGTTACCCCACCCCCGCCCGCCTGTTAACATTCATTTCGAACATGCGCGGGCACACACACACGCACACACATGCACACACACATGGTCACATTCCAAAGCATAATGCCTTCTCAAGCTGGAGAAGAGAGAGAGAGAGAGAGAGAGAGAGAGAGAGAGAGAGAGAGAGAGAGAGAGAATCAAAACAGTGGGGGGAAAAATCTCGTGGATGCAATGGATGTTTACCACATGGATCAATGGCTGGCTGTTTAATCATTTGGTGAATTAAATCAGTGCTGAGATACAGCTTCTGCTCTGTAACCCACCCAGCAGGACAGTCTGCTGCACTGTCCAAATCCCTGCCACTCTGACCCCAAAGTGCTGCATCAGCACAACGCAACCAAATACACGCCCATGACAGATGTCTCTGGGTCACCTACAGTATAGACAACAGTAACTTTTCACATGTTTGCAAAGAATAATCACAGTAAGGCACTATGATTATCTATATCTACATATATTCATTATTCTAATGGTATTTATATACTAACTCTAATGGTATAGTACTCACCTGGGTAGTATGATTTCAACTTTATTTATTGAAAAGTAAAATAAAAAAGAAAGGCTACGCAAACATAATTCTCAAGTTAGTTTGTTGTCCTTGGCCAGAAGGAAACAAAGCAATGAGCTGCATTTCAATGCCCCATAGTGGAGCAGCTAGATCTGTTTGTGTGTATAGTTTTGTTTTGGCTCCAGTATATCGGCTATTGGCTCCATAACGTCCTCTGCCTTACATTTGGTGCCTTCTCTTCTTCAAGCCGTTGTAGTTCCTATGTGTTTCTATTCTGTTCTCTGCTATCAGACCTGACTCCAGAATTAGTACATACTGAAATTGAAGACAGTATATTGACCTATTTCTCCTTCATAGTCAATAGCTCAATATGTCAATAGAGGAGCCACATCAGTGTCCTAGATGTTCATTAGCCTCTACATGTTAGGGACTAGCTAAAGCATCACAGATGAAACCTCAGAACCACCACACTACTACATAAGGGTCCCACCTAGGGCCCGACTGATGCCAGATCTGATGTCGGATGCTGATCCAGATTTGTTTTTTACTGAGGTTTTGATCCATATTTTGTCAAAAAGTACAACATCTTGAAATCAATTAGATTTTTTCTTATTTGATTAAAGTGACAGCCGGAATGTAGACGGCATACCGGGAGCAGTATGGGTTAGCGCCCCAGGCTGTGTCTTCCGTGAGGAAGAAGCCCACCGTGAGGCCTTTAGGAGGGCCATTCCAGCAAACCGCAGGTGGAGCTAATACCATTAGACGGCCCAATCTAGTGGTATCGACCCAAGGAACCATCACGCCAGAAGGAAATGTTTGGATCGGGGCGGTGCACTGGATCTGGCGCAGCGCTCAGGTCCTGGACCTGGTGAGACGAAGGAGGAGCCCGGCCAGGAGACAACCCACAGAGCCTAGTCCCTCCACGTGCCAGAGCCTCCCCGTGTTCAGGCAGAGTACTTCCGGAGAAGCGGACTGAGTGGCCCTGTCTTTCCCTATAGGACTGACCGTGGGTAGCTACCTGGGTTGTAAGTTGGGGCTTGATCAACCCCGGCTGGGTAACCTGGGCGAGGGTGTATGTTGCGAGACCCGAAACACCCTATGACCCCAGGCTACAACACTGATGATACATCCCAGGTGCATCCATGTGATGTATTCTTTATAGTCTATATATGAACATTTAAATCAGATTGAGAATCAGAAAATCAGAATCTGTTTTATTGTTACTTCCATAATACACACTAGCATGGGTTAAAAAAATATCATTCCCTGCAACAATTAATGGACCACATCACCCATTTTCAACCTATCTTCATATAATTGGTCCTCACTAATGCCCTGTGTCTCAGAGGAGGGGTGTGGACAGTTCAGAGCCCCGCCTACCAATGACATCCTGGATTGGGTATCCAAGCTAATAGAAACTGCAGCCTTTCTATTCCTGGAAAGTTTGCATGCTATATAAAAGAAGCCATTGTTCTAGCATTCTTTTTTCTTTTTTTTTACTGTCCACAGCCCTTCTCTGAGACAAAGAGTGAGTGGACAGAAATGGTACAGTACCATATTATTGAGCATTAGTGTAAATTAACTTCAATAATATGAAAAATATATTTTACTTTAATTACAGTTATAATTTCTTTAATATACAGTGAACAAACAAACAAGTAAATATAAACTCTATTTTATTTACCACTGGAGCCCTATTCAAAATAGCCTATCTACATGTATCTACATGCTTGTGACGTGTTGCGAGCTCATAACTCTGCAATTTTTAAAACGTTTTAAAAGGGACACAGCTGCAGCCTAATTGCCAATGCTGATTGTCCAAAAATGTCTAAAAACCACTATAACCACTGTAGTCCCATCCATGCATGAACCTCAGAAAGGTGGGAGTGACTATCAAACCTGTGACGGGCGAAAATCATGTCGTATGGTCTGGTCGGCCTTTCCACTGGGCAACAGAATGAAAGTGGGCCCAGCAGACCCCTGGCTAGAGTCAAATGAATGCATGTAAACGTTTAGCCCCCTGCACACTGTGCCATGATCCACCGCACAGGCTTAGGTGACCCCAGTCAACATCAATCACATGAAACACAATGGGAAGAGGCACACAGGGGAAAAACTGGGGTCAACAACACTTTTAATAAGCAGACCCGGATGGCATTGTGGGAGCAGATCGGCTCCCGTTCGTTCTCCTGGCCATGGGTAAGCTGGGCACTCCGGGCCCTCAACCGTGAGCGGCAATTATGAGGAACCCTCAATGCATGAGCTTTAGAGATGAGTGGATAATCTACTTGGGCGGATTTAAGACTAATCTGCCATTTCTGCTTTCCAAATCAAATCACAATGGGATACATATAGGGCTTATGCACCGATATGATGATTCCAAACCATAGACAGAGGGATGGAGATTCAATAGGGATTTGGCCATGACACAATAAAAAAAAGACGAGATGAAAGGCTGTTTTTTTCTTTTTTTGGGGGGGGGGGGGGGTTCATGCAAGAGCCATATACAAATTGTACAAGGGCTGGGCATTGTGGACAAAATTAGATATATTTATTTTACCAAATACCTCAATATCAATATTGTGACAATAATGTTGTATTGTGGTGATATTATGCATGGTCTTTTAAAATTTTCAAAATATTTTAAAATAGCAGCTCCACAAGCTCAGAGCGCATCGCATAGCTACGTGTTATGAGCTTGTAGATTGACTATTTTAGAATTTAACAAAAAAAGTAAATAAGGCAAAAGTAATTAACACCAGGAAAAGACAACATTTATGCCATATTACGATATTACGATATCCAAAATCCCATCCAGACTATATCTAGTCTCACATCACAATATCGATATAACATCGATATAATTGCCCAGTCCTAAATTTTACCACCTGCAATTCATCATAACTCACTCTCACAGCTCAGCTGAGCTCTACAGTATCTCCCAGGAACATGCATCAAATAAACAGAAAGTGAATGGTTGTTTTGACAGCTGCAGGGATAACATTACCCTATTTTTCTGCCTTCTGCCACAGATAAGAACTATCAGCAGATGAGGAAATGCAGGGGCCGGTCACGCCTTTCCTGCTCCAACGTTCTGCAGTTACTGTAGGTCATCATCCTGAGGTGTCATTCTGTTTGAGGAGCCCACCAAGCTAATAAGGGTTAGGAAAGACCAGGCCGGTGCCGATTCTCTGTACACAGACGGACAAACACACGGACGGACGGACAGGGGCGAAAACATAGTCTCGACCATGCCTTTGGCCTGGCGGAGACAATTAACCACTTAAGCCCTATTTCAAATATAGTCAAAATAGCAGATCTACAAACTCACGAGGAAGGCGTTTTGGAACAACCACCACCAGAGACTGACTGTCCTCACAACTCCTACCCCCATGAGCACTCATCCTGGCCATAGAAGCCACCGGAAAAAAAGCAGATCTACAAACCCACCACATGTGGCCCTTAACTAATGATATATTAACTTTGGTTAAGTCATAGTGACTTCGCCATTAATTAACAGGTAATAATGATGAATTCATGATAAATTCATGATGAATTAATGAGTTAATAATGAATTAGTCATTAATTAAGCGTTAATTCCGGGTCTTAATTTGCTCCCTATAGTAAGTTGTGACCTTTGACAAAGCAACGTTGACTTGTTGAGTAGTATTTGACCAGGAGTATCTATACTTTGACTTGGTTGAGTACTACTTTGTCCGGACCCACAAAAGCACATGTAAACTTGTATGCAGTCACGCACGCACAAATGCACGCACACACGCGCGCACACACACACACACACACACACACACACACACACACATGCACAGCAAGGCCAAGTGGGAAAGGCTAATAGCACATTAAACTGTGAAATCCTCAGTGTTCATTTATGCCTAAATCCATTGTACTCTCAGAGTTAAATGAACACTGAGGGTTGTACTGCGTAAGGCAGTGTGTATACAGTAATGGCTCTCGTCCCATCATCATTTCATTACCTCTCCCTCTTTCACTCTGTGAGACACTTACAACCCCATTACCTTCTGTAGCTCATCTCCAGCGCTAGCCACAGACGCAAACACATTGATCCAACATCTGAACAGCAAACAGCAAGTGTAGACACCAGAAGTCCTAAATTCACAGCCACACAATCAATAGGGATCGAGGCAGGAAAGTCTTCAAAGGAAATGCAGGGAGGGGGGTTGTTAAGTCAGTCAAATAATGTCATCAATAGACTACTAGAGGACTTTGCTAATGAATGACCAGCTTAAAGGACTAGATAAGACCTTGCCAATGTTCTTGGGAGGTTTAAAGGAGACAGGATAGGGAACCGCACACTAAATCTACCCCGTTGTTATCGTGATAGAAAGTTGTTCATACGTCCCTATAGTTTCCTGTAAAAGATAATAACAATCTATTCATAATCTACTGATCCTTTTTAAAGTTCACGTTAATGTTACAGGGAGCTGAGTTCAAGAAGTTCGTACAGCCCTCTCTGTCTATTTATCGGGCCTAAGGTGACATGTGGCCACGGAGGGGTTTCATTTCATTTGGGGGGCAGCTGAGGTCTCGAGACCCCAGTTGTCCTCGAGCATCCTCCAAAATATGCTGAAAATAGACCTGCTCAGCTGCTCAGCCGCGCCACCACACATTAACACAAGTTGACTGCCACAGGATGCCACCAGGTCGGCTCCCTCCACAGCCTCAGGTTCCCCTTGTGGAGAAGAGGTCAGGCCAGAACCTTGTTCTGCCTTCATGATCCTGCTACATTTTTGGAACTAGCATCTCTTTGAGCACTGGTCCACAGCCTGCGACGCAATGACCAAGCCTCTCACTCTTTCCATATCCACTAGATGTGGGGTCCGGGGACTCCCAAGCCAATGGGGGGGGGGGGGTTTCAGGGGGGGGTAACACTTAAGCCGGCTATTCAAAAATTGCCGATCTGTGAGCTTGCATACCTACGATTTGCTAAAAATATTCTCTTATGGGGGCCCATGGACAAAAAAACATTCAAATGGGGGTCTGTGGACTAATACATATTGAGGGTTATACACAATACACAATACACAATTTGGGGGTTCTTGGCAACAAAATGTTTGAGAACCGCTGCCCTATAACACATCTCCCTCATGGAATGATGTCTAATGGAGTGCACCCTGTCTCTACAGACAGACAGATAGAGAAAACACATTCACAGATAAAAGTGAGAGAGGACAGGGGTAAAATCTAAGAGAAAACAGAAGAAGGAAATGATAAGGCGTGTGGCCCATGAATGAATGCAAAGGGGTTTTGAAATCGAAATCAAAGAATATAGCAGCTGTGTGTGTTCTTGCAGTCCTCTCACCTTCTCCTTCCCACCCAGCATTACCATTGCTGCCGTCTCAGTGGACCGGCAGCGCTGTCCACCCGTGATGCCCTGAGTGCGGTCGCTGGAGCGCAGGGCCCTGTAAGAAAGGATTCTATTCAAACAGCCTGCTCCCATATGCTGACCAAAACACTCCTCACCTCCAGGCTAAGACAGGGACCCGAAGAGGGGAGAGCAGGAAAGAGAGATAGGAAACTGATAGCCTATCATTAACAGCCCAAATAAATTGAAGAAAAAATGGCAGGCTGAACTACTGACCTCAGTTGTGATGTTTATAGGTGATATCGGCATTGTTTTGTCTCCTGTGGCAGTTCAAAGATCCATTTTGCCTTTCCGAGAGTATTTGCTGTTGGAGATGATTCCTGTAATGTGAAACATCCACCACGATTCACACAGCCTATGGCAAGATGGAAATGGTCCACATAGGGCTAGGACTGCTAAGTAATAGCTTACCTTGTTCAATAACCTTCCAAATTTGGCCACATGGACCATCTCAAACTGGGCTGCAATGGAGCTGTCCTCCACACAGTAAAATCCTTGGTGATCATTTAAACTGTACAAATGGTACACTGTACATTTTCAGAGTTAAATTACCAATGAGGATTTTACTGTGCAGCCATGCAGAGAAAGAAAACACCAAGGGGGCCCTATGGTGTGCAAAACACCACTAAACACCAGCTGTGGAAACGGATGCTGTACCAAACAAATCTCTCCCTGCATGCCTAATTTATACTTTGTCATAATAAGTGTCCTGCGCCAAAAAAATTGCATATCTACAAGCTATGTGAGCTAACCAACAATTAAGTCACCAAAAATAAAGCAGACTGAACATTTTGATAAGAAAGCAGACTTCTGCATTAAACATGGAGGGCATAAATGCAATATTAATGTATCAATCTGCAGCAAGTTATCAGCCAGTAACTGCATAAACGGTGGTCTATGCCCCATCAGGGTGAGTCTCTGGGTGACCCTCAGCTATATGATCATCCCGGCCCTCTCTCAAATATGAAATATACTTATTTCCACGATGGTTAAAGCTAAAACATAAATTCCTTAAATTTCATATTCCAGATATTCAGTTAAATAAAATAAAAAAAGATACGCGCTATGTACAACGCCAGGCGTTGTGAGCTTGTAGATCTGCTATTTTTGGATAAAGTTCTCCTCAGAAAAAGGGATGCTAGGGTTCAAGTGGTTAAGGTAAAAAACAAAATCACATCACACAAAGATTTGGCGGACCCCCTGTAGTGACTATGAGGAACTCCTTGGGGGCCCGGACCCCCTGTTGAAGACCCCTGAAGTAGACTACGTAATGCGTTTAAATTGACCTCTGCACAACACAAGACATAACGTTTCTATTTACAGTTAAACGCTGACACCTAGTGGCTATGTCCTGAAATCAGGCTAAAGCTAGAACGAGCAGATCAATCATATTGGAGCGTAATACAGTAAAAAACAGTGCTTTGTTGCTTAATCTAATGCAAGTTTAAGATTGAAATAGGACTAAATAGCGTAGCTAATTGTTTGTAACAAGCTCCATCGTTGTAGGCCTCTAGGCCTAACTATCTACAACTACTACTACACCCCGGAAGCAAATGTAAAACTAGAGAAAAACAAAAACAAACGAGTCTCGACCAGTGGTGGAAAGTAACTAAGTATATTTACTCAAGTACTGTACTTCTAAGCAGTTTTTAAGTATTTGCAATTGTCAGTAGCCTACTTTTACTTCTACTCCACAACTCAGAGGCAAATATTGTGCTTTTACTCCACTACAATTATATGAAAACTAGTTACTTGGTATATTTTGATTATATATGTTTTTTTCAAACATACCACTTCAACCCATTTCAGCCATTTGAAAATAGCAGATCTAGCTCACAATGTCACGATGCAACGCAATGTGAGCTTGTAGATTGCTATTTTCATAAAAAAATATATACATTTGAAAACTTGTGAAATGGGACATTCTGAATTGAATAATGAATACTTTCTACTTTTGATACTTAAAGTACATTTTTATACCAATAATTTTGTACTTTTACTCAAATAAATATTGAATTCCGTACTACTTGTAACAGAGTATTTCCACATTGCAGTATTGATACTTTTACTGATTTACTGATTTTATTGATACTTTTTTTTTTGTAAAAAATGTGAGTAGCTACTTTTTTCCGCCACTGGTCTTGACCACGGAGCTGACTCCAACCTTCATTTCCTCCTTGCGTTCAAAGATTACAATATAAACATAATATAAACACTAGCCAACACCAACCATAGAGTTGGTTGGGGTGTGCTGAAACTAGCGTAACCCACTGTGAGCCCACTGTGTGCAGGTTTAGTGGTTTACCGCAAATTTCCCTCGGTGTTTGTTGCGTCACGTTCGTATATTTCATCATGTTCAAAGCGAAATCGTGCAGACCGTGCACTAGGTAGGCCACTGTTTCCCAAATAGTGGGTCGGGACCCATTTGTGGGTTGCGAACAAAGTTTGATGGGTCACGAGTAAATATCCCATTATTTTTTGTTTCCTACATTTTGTTTTTAATTATTATTATTTAAAAACATTTGAAATAAAAATCCCCCCAAATTTTTTTTTTTTCATGAATTAAACACGAATTCAATGATTTTTCAAAAGAATTTCATGAATAAAAATGAAAGAAAAGAAGAAATTCCATAAATTCAAAAACAAATGTTTGAGAAGTAGTGAAAATAACCAATCTACAAGCTTACAACGGGTCACATCAACGTTGTGAGCTTGTAGATCTGCTATTTTCACTAGCTTGGGTCATTCACATTTGGGTCTCAAGCTAAAAAGTTTGGGAACCAGTCATATTATAACTCTATGTGTGCATCCCCCTGGTGCTGGTGTATCAAGACATTGGTTGTCATTTTTTTGGGGCTCAGGCTACCCCTATACATAATTATTTTCATCTAAGGAACTCCTAAATTAATTCTATTTTTTCACTCTATCACAGGTTATTCTTTTAGCTATGGCCTAGGCCAGGCCTACTACTTTTACTGACATTTTACATAACAGTATGATGGGCTCCTCTATACAACTATTTGTATCATTAGAATGATGATGATGATGATTATTATTATTATTATTTTATAGAAAGAGAACGTGACCTCACACCATGTTGTTTTATAGCGACCTTGCAAGATGGCGCCACCTGTACTGGGTTGGCTATGGACTTGGTCTGCTCTTAAAAGAAAAAAACAACTATTTATCTTTGCCAAATGTTCCCCCCAGAACAGGGATACCTTGGTTCAAATGGTTAAACACTTAAGCCCTATAGGTATTGGATTTTTCGACTATTTGACAATAGCAAAAGCAAGATTCAAGTTAGAAGTTCTGCTATTTTTGAAAATGTTGACAAAATTGACAATCTTTTATGAGGGCCCCTTCCTGGCACAATACGCAGGATCCACGGCCAAATAGCTACATAATCAATTTGTGGGTCCTTGACGTGAAGATGTTGAAGAACCTATAGAACCCAGCCACAGGAAAAAGCAGAGAGATGGAATGTCTCTCATAGTTTTTGGTCACCAAGCCCTCAGGTGCACTGAGTGGGGTATCTCCAGACATCTGCCCTTACTCAATACACAATTCCCTGTGTGTGTGTGTGTGTGTGTGTGTGTGTGTGTGTGTGTGTGTGTGTGTGTGTGTGTGTGTGTGTGTGTGTGTGTGTGTGTGTGTGTGTGTGTGTGTGTGTGTGTGTGTGTGTGTGTGTGTGTGTGTGTGTGTGTGCGAGTGTTCTTTTGTTTTACTATGTTTATGGGGACAGTTGTAGTGATACCACACAATAAAACCAGAAAAAAATCTACCTCACCCTCACCGACCCTTTATGGTATTTTTATGAAAGATTTCTAGAGTTTGGATTGCAATTAGGAGAAGAGTGCGTGCGTGCGTGCGTGCGTGCGTGCGTGCGTGCGTGCGTGCGTGCGTGTGCTCACGCCTGTGGATGTGTGGCCCATTTACAGCACTTCAAGTGATGGACACCAGGCATGACCTCACATGCCCTCTGACATCACAGGTCCAGCCTAAGGGTCAGAGCTAGGAATCTAATGAATAGCAGAGGAGAGTCACAGCTCATAGCAACAAAGGAGGCATGACACACAGGCAAGAGATTGCAGAAATATATCACGGTCTCTCCGACACTCATCAATAAAGCAAAAAGGCAATACAGTAATTAGGAGGAGTGGAACTGTAAAGTCAAGTGGATGTTGGTGTCCATTACTTCAGTCTATGCCGTCATTTATCTAAAGCTGTAATGTTAGCCTTACCACACTAGTAAGAAATGAGCTGTGTTTCTTCAGTAACAGGGGTCTCCCCATCTCTACAGCTAAACAGATAAACAGAAAATTCATTATATGTATAGCCTATCTTTTTCATGGCTATAAAGTCTAGCAAGGATAGCTATCGGAATATAGAGTTATTTAAAGCTACAATATGTAACCCTTATTTCTGGATTTGAACCCGGGTCCCCCATGCAAGAGCTGAATTTTCTTGCTTAATCTTTATTGGTGAAAAGACATAACAGGACACAAGTGACATAAATTACATAGAATGTAGATACGACTTTCAAAATGTACAGAAATATAAATGGGTGATACATTCACAACAACAGGATATAGGGAAAAACAACAACAACAACAATAGGGACTGTGTGCGTGCGTGCGTGCGTGCGTGCGTGCGTGCGTGCGTGCGTGCGTGTATAGGTATAACTAAAGTAGGGTTTATGGATGATGGCCAGGCAAGGAGAGTTATGTTTGGAGATAACTGTTTAATCCAGAACAGATGGGCTGTGTATCTGTTGCGTTAGTGACCCAAGGATACGTAATCTTTTATAAAGTTTTTCCAATGAGCAATGTTATGTTTCCCTTTAATTTCCTGTTCAATGAGGATAGTTTTCTGGGTGACAGTTAGGGCCACAAGGAGTAATCTATTGGGTTCATTGTTTTGATCCATGTTTGATAAATCACCTATAAGCATAGGCTACTGACAGAGTTAGTGGGATGTGGCAGCCCAGGAAATGTGCTAGTGATTGAGTGACTTCTCTCCAAAATATGATACTGGTGTGCAGTCTCAAGTGGCGTGAATGTAATTGTAAGCTTTATTTTGTGCACTATGAACAGATTGGAGATGATGTGAATCCCAAGTGCAGAATTTTCAGCACTTGGTGTGGGGACCACCAAAGGATCCAAATGGACCCTTATACTGTAGGTCTGTAACTCTGAGTGTACACATGGCAATATTTTTAATCTTTGGGACCCCAACCTACACTGTAAAATTATCAGTGTTAATCTAATTCAACATTAAACAGATCCAAATTGGTTCCATTTGTACACTCCAGTTGGAACCAACGTTGAGAACCAGTGTTGTAAATTGTATAGTATTAACATACTCTATCATAGAGATTGCTCAAAATATGTATTCACTAAAACAGTTGTTTTAACATTGTTGTTTTAACGCTTATTTTAACAATAAATGAATAAATACATTAATTTATGTATTAACACCCTCTGTAATACATATATGTAATTGATGATAAAAAAAAAAACAATATACAGTTTAATAAAACAAAGCAGTGCTGGGGGAAATTTAGATTTCTTTATTTCTTGTGTTAAATCTACAACAGTTTCCCTATTTTGGGCATGTCATTATTAAGCATGACATTATAGGCATATAATGGCAATGATGCTGTTTGCCGACGTCAGATATCAGATGACGCACCTGCACACCTGCTCCTGTCTGGAAATTATACTGACAGAGGATTGTGACCTTTAACCAGTGTGGAGAGTGTATACCTCAGTTCTGGTCCAGATCTCTGGTCCCACACCACAGTAATGAGGAAGAGAGTCACAAACTGTGGGAGGTGATCTGTCTGTCAAACTGATTGTCTCAGGGATGTACTGTAAACATACAGTACTCATGGGTATGTATGGCAGCCAGGTAGTACATTAATGATTGTGGGGAGAATGTGGACACAAACTCCTTTAAATATAAGGGGTCTGCCTGTGGAATACCCTCCCATAATCAATTCTTTTCATGCAGTGTCACTGACAGGTTATAAGGGTGATAGGCGAGGGCACACGTTGACGTATCTAAAACGCATTGGACCCCCTTTCTAACAGGGAGTGCTATACAGTCACATCGTGACACGTGTTCTGTGGTATAACATCTTCTCAAGGTGTTGTCAAGGTAGCCTACTACAACTATAGTGATATCTTTGTCTTTAGTACCAGGAAACCTTATTTTGCACGTGCTTTACAGAGGCAAGATTAACACTACATTGGACAAGTGTCAAAACTTCTCGAGGTAAGTTTGATCATTATATTTCTATATAAATATAACAGCAAGCTGTGATAAAAAAAAAGGGAGAATGTGTAGGTTTGCACATTTTGAAAGAGCACGAAAATAAGCACAATCGGTAATCAAAAGAAAGGAATTTTCAAAAATGGGCTTACCATGCAGAAGAAGAATTTAAACCATAAAGGTATTTTTTTTAAAGTGCAAAACTCCTGTTACTTGCTATGCATCCCATGTCTACAATTCATTATAAACATACTTTTGATGCATTATAATCATCTTTTAACACTATAAGAACTCATAAACACTCATAATTCTTTATAACAATAATCACTCACAACACATTATAAAGCATTTTATAATTACTTATAAAGTCAAGTATTATAATACTTCATTATTACTGGTCACTCACAGACTTTATTTTGGCAAGGATCATAGTTGTATTATAATTATAGTTGCAATACATTATAATAATTTTATAATGCATTACAATCACTGTTATAATGCATTCTAGTGTGATTATAAATCACTAGCCTATAAGTGGTCAGTTAAGTAAAAAAAAGTAGCATTCAATATATGCAAGAACACCACAAAAGGTTTCTGCCGTACACCTTCAAGAATTAAGCATATATATAGTGACTTATAATCACACTATAATGCATTATAACAGTGATTATAATGCAATATAATATCATTATAATATACATTGTGAATTATAATATAACTATATATATACTATATCCCAAAAGAAAAAGTAATTATGAAGTATTATAATACACAATTATAAAATGCTTAACAATGTGTTATGATTATTGTTATAAAGCATGAGTTCTTATAACAGAAATACAGTGTTATAAGCAGATTATAATGCATGTGTTACGAGAAGCGCGTGTTACCCAAGTTTTGTTTAGGCAGTAAAGGAGACAAATGTATAGGCTATCTGTTCTGTGACCCATTGACACAGGGATGTGCCTTCCTGTGTGCTGTTTGCTGTTCTTGCTCTTCTGTCCAAGTATGGAGATGGTAGTCAACAAGCCAAGGTATTTTACAAACCAAGTTGTATAGCCTACTGTATACAGTACATACATGCTCAATATCCTAATTTAAATAGCTGCAATCTAGCAATAAGAAGAACAGTTGAAATGCTATAGCTAAAATTGCGGAATAGAATTTCCAGAGGGATATTTCTTTCTTTACAAAATAATTACTTCATCCTTAGTCTACTGCTACTTTGAGTTTTTATTGTGTTAAGCCACAAATCCGTTGACAATGTAGAATATAGAACCTATAGGCCTATAGCTACAGTATCATGACATTGACATGTATGTATTCTATATAGATATGTTTATTTATTGATATGCTAATTTACAATGTTATTTCTTTTGAGATTACTGTTACTTGTAAACTGTACTGTAAACTTTCATAAAAATATAAATAATGGAATAAATATAGTAAAACTGTTCTTGAGAGTATAGGAAAACAGATATTTTGCACTACAGTGCATGGGCAATACGTTATAATAAAAAATATTATTATTATTTTTATATGGTAAGACATTATAGTCATAATTACAGCATGTTTTAGATGAGTGAAACACGATGTGACATGCCTCAAGCTAATGTTTTTACACATTTAAAAAAACTAAATTAAACCAACCATCAGCTCCAAAAACTAAACAAATCATTGTTTTTATGTTCTTGCATTGTAGAAGAATCCTATCGGTAGGTTACTGGGAACTGCTATCAGCTTCTCCATGATTTTGGTTTATTCTCCATGGTTTGACAATTTAAAGGACGACTTCACCCATTTTCAATCTATCTTCATATGATTGCTCCTCACTAATGCTCATGATAAAATGGTGCCATTTTTTCTTTTGTTCTGTGTGTCATAGGAGGGCTGTGGACACTTCAGAAACATGCCTACCAGTGACATTTATTTTTCCAAAATTGTAGTATTTAATTATACTATATTTAATAAATACCCTTTTGTTGTGGTTTTCCACATTTTTGGACACAGAATCAAATGTTGTATGGTCATGATTCACCAGGAGCCTGGATGGCTTGGTTCCAGGCTTAAAATAATTTCTATAAATATTTTCGGAAATCTCTATTGGAAAGATTAATGGGCTTTCTATCTGTGGCACCACAAAATGGCTGCCACTACTATGCCCTATTGCCCTATAGCAGGGGTCTTCAATGTTTTGCAGGCGAGGGACCCCCTAGCTGAGAGAGAGAGATGAAGCAGGGACCCTAACTACATAAATATAGAATAAAGTATAAAATGGTGTTATATATTTTTCATAGATAGCTTCATAGACTTGTTTGACAACACTATCATTGTGTAGTGTTGTGTTGGATTCATGTTAATGTGTATTTTCAGACAGTTAACCCCTGTCCTTAAACCCTAAAAATGTGTACTTGGTCTGCTCTTTTTTCCTCTACACCAAACCTCTTTGCTGAAAATAGCAGGCGAGGCATAGTGAGCTTGTAGATCTGCTATTTTCAGCAAATGTTCCCCTCAGAAAAGTGATGCTAGGGTTCAAGTGATTAATATAAAAAAAATCCTATAACACAAAGATTTGGCGCCCCCCCTGTAGTAACTCTTAGGACCCCCCGGGGGTCCTGGACCCCCTGTTGAAGACCCCTGCCCTATAGGCTACACATTGTGTGGACAGCTGAATTAGGCCAACTTATGCAAAACTTAAACCTCAGCCATTTCAATTTCTAAATGATTTTCCTACTGAGGCACTTCACTTCAACACTGTTTCCCTCAGATGGAAGCTGGAAGAAGGACAGAACATTGTCAGCAACTTCAAAAGGCACTCAGAAGGAACCTTTACAAGTGACTTCACCCACTACCTGGATAAGATCAAGGCAAAAGACTTTGTGGAGTGGCTGGCCAGTGGTAAAGACATGCAGTGAATACCATTTTAATGCAAATGGTGTATTTTAGAGCATGACAAAAATCAATAGTGTTCATTTAACTCTGAGGCTACTGTAAGGAAAACTATGTTGTTGCATTCTAGAATTTGGGGATTTGTATGGATTCTGTTATGTTGACAAACAATACATTTTCTATGTTTGATCTCAGATGCAACAGCGGTCAGAAGCACCACAGAGAGGACGTGAGGCAACCCACATAGAAGACCTGTCATCACCCTGTATCATTATCTAGCATCATAAAGAATAGGATTTGTTTGGCTATGAAAAATAGTGTCTCGTTAGTTAACATTAAAGCTGCACTATGTAACTTTCTTCCTCTACCCCGGATCTGAACCCGGTTTCCTGCGCAAGTGCTGAAATCTTTACTATTGTGCCAATAGAGCGTGCATGCTTGCTCAGAGGATAAATTGAATCGTTCTTGACCATCAGGTCAAAATCCGTTTCAGATCCTGTGTCTATGTCACGGCGAGACATAACCTTTGACACGATCTAAATGTCTCAATAGCCTCTGTGCACAGCAGCCATATTGGACAGAAATTGGGCCCCTTCCTTGCTTCCTTGTGTTACCAATGATACTAATAAAGGCTCTGTTCCATTTAGTGCAGCACAGTGGTTCTCAAACTTTTTAATTTCAAGGACCCCCATAACTCTGAGAGTGTACAAATGGAACCAAATGGACCCGGGAGGGTCCATTTGGTTCCATTTGTACACTCTCAGAGTTACACCCCCCCAAGGAACCATAAGGGTCCCTGGACCACACTTTGACCCACTAGTGTTGACCAGAATGGAACAGAGCCTTCATCAGTATCATTGGTAACACCTGTGAAGGAAGTAAGGAAGAGGCCCAATTTATTTCCAATATGGCTGCTTTGCATAGAGCCTATAGTAGAGCAGGGAGACAAAATACAACCACCCCAATTGTATAAGTTATATTGTAGGCTATACACATACTCTAACTCTACCATACAGATTGGACAAAATTACATTTTATTAATAAAAAAAAAAGCTTTAATCTCGGACCAAAATCTAGCTTCCATGAAAACAATGTATCCAAAAGAACTATTGCAAAGAAATCAAAATGTGACCCTCAATTCCCTCTGTAAGTTATTCAACAAACACGCGAGTACAGCTCGTATGGCGCTGTAAATGTGTGAGCCAATAATATCATGATGACATGAACTCATTTTAGATGTAAGGAGTGCGTTGGGCAAGTTGGATGACATGACAAGTGATCAGTGGTGGAAAAAGTACTCAAATTCTTTACTTAAGTAAAAGTACCAATACTGCAATATAAAGACACTCTGTTACAAGTAAAAGTCCAGAATTAAAAATTGACTTGAGTAAAAGTACAAAAGTATTGGCATCAAAATGTACTTAAAGTATCAAAAGTAAAAGTACTAAATATTTGAAAATAGCCGATCTACAAGCTCACAACGCCTCGCGATGCGACGCGTTGTGAGCTTGTAGATCTGCTATTTTCAAATAGCCTATGTATAAAATAGGGCTAAAGTGGTTAATGTACGTTTCATTATATCATAGTTTATATCTGCAAAGTAACTAGTAACTAAAGTTTTCAAATAATTGTAGTGGAGTAAAAGTACAATATTTTGCCTCTGAGATGTAGTGGAGTAGAAGTAAAAGTATTGGAAATTGGAAATACTCAAGTAAAGTACACAAATACCTCAAAATTGTACTTAAGTACAGTACTTAAGTAAATGTACTTACTTTCCACCACTGCAAGTGATGGAACGATAGCTCCATATTATGCATACATTACCAGTAGATGGTGCTGTCGTTCCGTAAATGAAAAGCAAGCAAAAACAAATGTTGGGGGGAAACATGCGTGGGTGGGTGTAAACTAAATGCATATGTTTTCAAACGTCAGCTGCTTCTCTGTGTAATTAACATTATACTGATACCAGATATTATGTTCACATACATACATAGGCCTACACAATCACATTATTACACCGTGAGGTGCATTCGGTAGTCTAGTCAGCCAAACTATGTACCGGTATGCTCCTTCAGGGATGGGGGTTGGTCACGCAGGCGGAGTGGACGCGGGGGTGGTGGCAGCTCAATTTA
>NC_139947.1:34738978-34786478 GCF_963454915.1 Gymnoscopelus microlampas | reverse complement strand
ACATATATGTATACATGTATATATCTTTTGTATTATATAATATCTATATTTCATTCAATTTCCGTCAACAAAGTGAAAAGTGTCTCAAAAAATCCAAAAGGTAACAAATGTGACAAAGGGCATAGCTTGAAGCCATTCTATATTATTGTTATTCTTTTTTTCTTTTTTTTGATTATTAGTAGTAACTTTTTAAAACTCCATATTTACAAAAAACACAACAAAGCATGCCGTTAAAATAAAAGAATATAATACAGTATTTATAATTTCTCTCAAAAAGTTCATTCTTTTTCAGCGATTGTGCCATTTACATCATAGACTGCACTGTACATATTGTTTTTATTTATTTTTAATTTTTCCAAGTGTGAATGTGTCACTCTAAAATATTACATCCAAGATGAGCATGAGTAAATTGGATGGAGTTATTTGCTCCTCCCGTGGTTCTCGTTTAGGAATGTATTTGGTTTCAGTGTGCAGCAGCCCAACTGATTCGGAGACCTCATATTGTAAACAGAACTCGGGTATCGTTACAGACAGGGGATCCTTGTACAGGCAGTGTTTAACACACCAAATGGCATTAGTGGTGCGACTCTCAATGGCAGGTGTGTAGCCAGCCACATGTTTGTAAATAGGACCATCACTCAGGTATATAGAAAAAAATGGCAGGAATACCTAAAGAGGCCTTTGTGTCTTGTGTCTATCACTTGACAAAGCCTTGTTTTTCATGTAAAATACCCACAAAGAATATTATTACAATGTAGCTGCATTGATGTGAAGAGGCCTCACTGATACTCTGTCTTGACAAGTGAGGTGTTTCTACCTCCATCATCTTAGGCAGATTTTTGAAGCGGGTGGACAGCGTTTTAAAAAATCCTGCTGGTCATGTGAAAAGATGTTGCAAGCCTGGGTCCAACACCAGTGTTACTTTAAACAGTGTTTAAATTGGTCCCACAAAAGCACAATGATACACTGACAAACATGGGACTTTCTGCACTCTAAAGCCTAATTTATACTTTGTCGCACGGTGCCGTGCGCCGAAATTAACACATTTTCAAGCTATACTATCGTGATGCGTTGCATTGTTAGCATGAAAATTATATTCGGCAATACCGTTGTGCGACGAAGTATAAGTTGGGCTTAACTAAGAAGACCAAAGGACTATTCTCTCCCACTGCTCTTGTCTCTCTCCCTGGTCTTACTCTGGTTGTCATGGCAGTCAATCTAAAACCCTCGAGGGAGTGGCTCTTCTCTACTCTCTATTGGTCCACATACAATACTGTATTATCATCCATCCATCCATCCATCCACCTCCCTGAAGCATCACAGAATATCCATTTTGTTCAGCAGTCTAAACCACAGGCTCCTCATGGCTATCCACCAACCATCATACATATACAGTAGCCTACATACATGCTGGGCGTGACAGAGCATGTCCTTGTGATAGTCCCTGCAAAGTTTGGTGTTTCAGATGGTCAACGCCACACTCTCACGCAGCTCATAGCCTCTTCTGAGAATGACTGAATCACAAGGACATCAGAAGAAGGACATCATCGTCTGAAAAAAGACTATCTATCTAAGACATGACTGAAACTCTCAATGGGGACAACTGACAGAGGACAAAAGAGGAATTGTTTGGAATAGAATCGGTTTAAAAATAACAGCATCCGATAAGTGGACTTAAATCAGCATTTTAAGTTCTCTAAAATATCAAAAACCTCCCTCACCCGTCACTCACTGCTGTCTGCTCACTGTCCAAAAATGTAAGCATCAGAATTTCTATCAACATTTAAGCTCAACACAGGGGACCACAGGGAAGGGGAATGGCTGTATACACGTGAGTAAAAGAGACGTAAGCCCCAGATTTAAATAGCTCTCTAAATCTGTGCATCCCAGTGCAGGGATATTCCAATACACCTTTTTATACATTTTGTATTCAGAGCAGCAAAAAAACACGCTTTCAATGTGCTCCAATAGAGCAAGCCCTCTCAGTGCTTACATCCTCCATTCACCTATAGTTCTGATGATGGGCTGCCAGTTGAAAAACTAAAGTAGTGAAGGGCAGGATCATATTACTATCATTCCCCCAATATGCTATATACTATATGTATCATATCATTTTCCATAATCATCATTTTCCAGTTATAGTTCTCTTAATTTCCCCCAGTGGACAGCCTCAAACTTATGGTCAAGCCACTGCAGTGGTTTTAAAATTAGTGTCTTGTGGACTATGATTACTCATGCATGGTTCCTGATCAAAACATGCCTTCATGCAAGTAATTTCTATGCATTGAACGAGCACACTAATTATTATTTATCTGAACGAGTTCCCTTCAGCCCAAGTCAGAACAATGAGTAATGACTTCTAGCCAGTCAGTGTGAAAGTCCATGTAGAAAATGTATTTTTCAATGTCAGTATAACAAAGAGGAGATGAAGGGACGAGTGACATGGGCTAAATGTTATCTTTTTTTGCTGCTCAAATAACATAAAGACATAAAGTATACTCGGCACAAACAAACAAAAAAATAAACTCTCTTGTCTACTGTTCTAGGCTTACCCCCCCACCTTCCCCCCTTTCTCTCTCTCTCGCTCACACTCTATGTGTTTCCATTCCGACTAACCTTGCTTGGTTGACTATTGTGTTTTCTCCTTGATAAGGACAGTAAACTCAAAAGTTACAGAGCCTCCATCAGACTGCTAACACAGTTCTAGTGAGATCTGTCAAGCCACGATCCAGTCCCCTAGAGGGCCGTTGATTCGAGGGTCCACACTTGGTGGTGGCAGAGATATAGCATTTTTCCAATTGTCTAGCAGAGATTTCTGTCCCTTGGCAGTTGGTCCCCAAAAATGTGTGTGTGTCATTGGCCAGCACACGTTTAAGTTATTTGTTTCTTGTGGTTGTTCTTCAGTTCTAAGAACTTGGTCACTATGCAGTGAACCTCCATGGTAAACTGATTGTGTTTGGTTTGGTTGTCCTTGTCGACATAAGAAACCATGTTGCCTCAGACCTGTGTGAGTCTGTAAACATTTAATTTTGTGTTTTTTTGTCGTTTCCTCACGAGAAATTATCAATTTGTTTTTACATTTGTTGGGGCTTGGGCTCAGAGTCTTCTCACTATTGTCTTTATTGGAATTATGACAAGTCAGTGAACCCACTAACACTTGGATTCCCGCTCATCTTTTTGGTTTCTATCCTTCTCTTTCCTCGCCGCCTTCTCCTCGTTCTCCTCTTGTTTCTCCTTGTCAGGTTTGGTAACACTGTCATAAGAAGGGAGAGAGGCTGTGGACGGTGTGCTCTCTTTCTTCTCTTGGTTGGTCCTGCCATTTTCAAGCTTATTGTTGGAGAAGGGGAACCGTCTGAAGATGATTCCACGTCGGATAAGGTGTCTACGGTAGGCGCCCTGGATGATCCTGGCAGAGACGTCCTCCTGTTTACGGCGCAGTGTTGTGGTTATAGGCTCATAAGATACTTTAGACGGGTTGGCCTGCACGAAACGCTCTTCCATCTGCGTCCTCAACATGTCCAGCTCACCGCTGTCACCCAGCACACGCTTGGTGAAGGCAAACAAGATGTCCAGGCAGTGAATGCGATCGCCACTCACCATGGGCATGTCCATGGCGATCAGTTCAATGGTGTTGGGTTTGGGCACGCGCAATGGGTGCTCTAGAGTGTCTGCGAAATCTGACAACTTGGCAAAGGTGACGAACTGGGAGGCAGTAGGGTCGAACTTCTCCCAGATCTCGTAGAAGGTCTCAAAGTCATCCTCACTGAGCGGATCTGTGCTCTCCTCTGTGGCAACACTGAAGTTCTCCAAGATAATGGCGATGTACATGTTGACCACAATGAGGAAAGAAATGATGATGTACATGACGAAGAAGAAGATGCCCACTGACGGGTTGCCACAATCACCTTTTACTGTGGTGCCAGGGTTCTCGAGTTTGGGGTCGCAGTCTGGTGGGTAGTTGAGGATGGGCAGCAGAAGGCCGTCCCAGCCAGCTGATGTGGTGATCATGAACAGGCAAATCATACTGTTGCCGAAGGTCTCGAAGTTGTACATGTCGTCGATGCCCGCTCCATGTTTAACATAGCCAAAGTTAGACATGCCAAAGATGGAGAAGATAAACATGACAAGGAAGAGTAGGAGGCCAATGTTAAAAAGGGCTGGCAGTGACATCATCAGGGCAAAGAGCAAAGTTCGGATACCCTTGGCTCCTTTAATTAGACGCAGGATACGGCCGATTCGAGCCAACCTGATCACCCTGAACAGGGTTGGCGACACAAAGTACTTCTCAATAATATCAGCCAGGAACATACCTGAGGGAAAAGAAAAGAAAAGAAAAGAAAAGAAAAGAAAAGAAAAGAAAGTTAGAAATGTGTGCTTTTGAGCAAGATATCTCCTGTGTGAACATTTTAATCTACAATAAATTATGTAGAGGAACATGAGTCAAACTCCCCCAACTAATCCTAAACTTCCTCCTGCCTCACTCACCAACGATGGACAGGATGACCACAACCACATCAAAGACGTTCCATCCGTTGGCAAAGTAGTAGTGCCGCAGTGCAAAGAGCTTCAACACAAACTCTGTGGTGAAGACCACGATGAAGATGAAGTTGACCCAGTATAGGACCATCTCCGCCTCATCCGACTGGTCGTCTGTTTCCACCATCATGGTAACCATATTAAGGCAGATGAGGATCATGATGGAGATGTCAAAGACTTGCTGTGTGACAAAGTCAAACACCATGCCCTGGATCAGGTTCTGGGGGGAGGAGAAGAGAAAACGGTATGGCACACAGATCATCATATCAATGGCACAAAGAGATACAAATATGTGAAGTTTGATAGTTTCAAACAAAAAGCTATCTATTGAATGAACCAACATTACGTTATGCATCTTTATTGCCGCGATTAAAGGCTTCAACAGCCACCATTGTGGAAAAGAAAATGTACCTGTGGTCGAGGAATGGGTTTTTGGGGCTTTTTAGAACCCAGTTTCTTCATGGCGTTGTAGTACTTCTTCTGTTCTTCCGTCATGAAGATATCCTGACCCCCAAAGTATAGGGACACACAAACATTTGGTTACAATCATATTTTGACACGGTCAAATGGCCACTGTATATCGAGCTTAAGGACACCATTCAAAGTAATAGGGCAACAGAAAAGAACAGGAAGGCCGCGTCCATTGAGTTCAATGGAGAAGTGACGCCATGTTCTATTCGGTTCCTTGCACTACATAGAAGCATGTAGTAAAGAGAGTCAGAAAGGAGCCGTATCTTTTTCTTCTGTTGGTTAAAGTTGTCAATGATCACACCAATGAAGAGGTTGAGGGTGAAAAAGGACCCGAAAATGATGAAGATGACGAAGTAGATGTACATGTAGATGTTATCTTCATAGATGGGCTGGTCCTCCACCTGGAAGACAGGCATGGTGTAAGAAGTGGGATTTATACATTTCATCAGTAAACATTTAATTAAGACTTTTATCACACCTTACTTTTAATGACTGTAGGCAAGTGCCTGAAATATATTGAAAGATAAGCATTCTGATCATTATTGAAGGATATGTACCTTTCTGGAATCCACTGCAGCATACATAATGTCCATCCAGCCTTTGAATGTGGCCTTTGAAAACAGAGAGACGATTAAGTGCACCTTTGTAAGTTCAACACTCAACACCCCAAAGTTAATGTATTTTACTTAATTACATATAGTTTAGGTGATATTTTCAAAGTGGTAAAATAAAACTCAAACTCAGAATGACACCAATGTGTTACCTGTGGAGGAGCGTGTGCATGGAAACAAACACGGAAATGAAGTGAAGAGAAACGCAATCATGGAAAGTACATAGAGAGGCTGTAAAACTGTTAAAGCAAATGGACGGAAAAGCAAGAATAATGCATTTCGTGACGCACATGTTTTAGGTGATGCACAAAAAGCGAATAACAGAGAATGTTAAAAATGGTTTTAAAAAAACAGAATCCCAATTAACAGGTGAGATAAACCGAGAGAGAGAGAGAGCGAGAGAGAGAAAGAGAGAGAGAGAGGATGGAGGGACACTCTCACCACTTGCAGCAAAGCCAGGTAGCCGGAGCCCACATTGTCAAAGTTGATCTTGACATTCTTCCACCTGACCTCGGTATAGTTTTGACTCATGAGGGCGAGACACTCGGTCTTGTTGTTCACCACGTCCACTTCAAAGTACTGCTCGGACGTCTCATTGAAACAATAGTAGTACTTGCCCGCAAACATGTTGACCCCCATGATACTGAAAATCAGCCAAAAGATGAGGCACACCAGCAACACATTCATAATGGAAGGGATGGCACCCACCAAGGCGTTGACTACCACCTAGACCAAGGAAGACAGGATATGACACGTGTGAGAACAAGGAAACAAATGCAGTGCAACCAGCTCCCTATCAACAAACACTGCATACTGCTATGGCATTACACTTAATACTAGTACTAACAAATGGTAAATCCCATGTAGTTTTGCTCATGCTGTTTCTGCGATGGTGAAATTCACCAGTATGACTGTTTTCTACTGCCATATTGAGTAGAAAAACAAGTACTACACACCACTGGACCGTGCATATACAAACAAAAGTGTTAATTTAAAGGTGCTATAAATTATTTTTGTTCAAATAAGTGTTAAAGTGCCCTATATTCATATATTAATCATTGCTATAGAGTGTTTGTTCAGTAAAAGGGGGTCTCCCAGTCTCTCCAGATCTTAAACAGAAAATACATTTTCAGGTTGGGATACCATTTTCATCCAACTCATACAGGATACAGGATAAACAAGTGAAATTCAAAGTGATGAAACAAAACAAATGAGCAGACAAAATTTGAGCTGGATTGGACCTCTATACATTTGAAGGTCATAAATGGGTTCTCTCTCATGATTGGATGAAATTGTTGTCTCACCTGAAAATGTATACTCTTGTTAAATTAAGCTGGAGAGACGGGGAGACCCCAGTTACAGAACAAACTCACTTTGCTTTGATTAAAAAAAAAATCACTTAGAGCACCTTTAACTCTGAAAGTCTACAAATGTAATGGACCCGTACATTTGTACACTTTCAGAGTTAAATGAACACTGAGAGGTTTTACTGCGTACTGAAGTGTGTTAGATTAGGAGGTGGAAGAGCTGTATCAGTCCCATTCTAATTAGAGCAGCACTGATGTGACTCTGAGACGCTCTTTGATCTGATGATGCATGCGGATAGAATGGCTTAAGGGATGCTCAAACACACGTTCACTCCTTCACAAACATATGTACACATGCAGACTTGTATGCACACACGCGCATACTGTAGGCACACCACACTCACGCACCCATGCACACATGTTGGCACACCATTATCCTGTAAGTTATTGTTATACGGTACAACTTACAATGTCATGAAGTAACTCAAATTCGAGTGTTTGCCATAGCACAATGCAGTGTTCACTCAAGCCACCCCACTTCCCTCACAATCAAAATCCTCCCAGTCTTACAGGCCCTTATATAAACTAACCTAAATCAAACATTGAGCAGTCAACAGTATCACTTATAGCATACCCCCCGCCCCCCCCCCCAAAGGATTCTAAGCTTCCCTAGCCCTCCCACCTCCCATAAACTCATAATAGCAATAGTAATAAGCTGAGCGCATAGTGGATGTCTCACTAAGGCTGACCAGCAGCTCTCAGGCATACAGCTGGGCATGCATGTCTTGCACACTCATTTGTGGAGCCATATTCCCTCCTCATTACAGACAGATGGACAGACAGGGAGGAGCGCTACAGCAGGGATTCTCTCAGCGTGTCAGAGACTTTCGCCAACTGATTCTGAGGTGAAATGCTAAATTCACTCACTGTGCGTGGAAAGTACAGCATTTCTGGCAGTCACATGCAATACACCAACAGAAAATGGCTGGGCTGTCCCCAAGACACGGATCATGAATCTTTAGAAAAATATAAAGTTGTGTCCTTTAAGGAGTAGTTCACCCCAAAAATGACTATTCATTATTTTCTATCAGTTGCGCACCCCATGAAGCCTTGAATTTAGAGACGTTTTTGTCGCATTCCTAAGCCAATAATTTGATGTCTCCTACTGACCGATGACCCAAATTATTGGCTTCGGATTGCGACAAAAACAAAAAGAATCTCCATAAATTCAAGGCTTCATGGGGTGTGTAATTGATAGAAAATAAGATTTTTTTGGGGGTGAACAACTACTTTAAGACACTGAAAGGCATTGTGCAAAAATATTTATCAAAAATAATAACAAAATATATAAAATATGTAAAATGCTTCTAATGAAGTAGAGCTGTACAGCATCATGTGTTCCGAATGCACGGCACGGCAGCATCGCACACATTGAATAGCATACCTAGAAGCTCACAACGCGTTGAATTCACGACGCGTTGTGCACTTGTAGGTCTGCTATGAATCGGGCTTCTGGCTGAACCTCCCACTTCACTGTCAGGAAATCCTCTGCACTTGCTGAGAGAATGGCTGCTCGCTCTAGCTGAGGTAACTACTGCATTGCTCTCAAAAATTCATAGTATTTGAAAAAATAATTGGGCCATGCTTTGTGGAATGCATTCTCAGAAAGAGGGAAAATGGCTTTCAAAAGTGCATAATGTGCATCGGCAATTAGATAGTACATGCGTGTTACATGGCATTGTTGTGCAATCTCAAGAACTGCTCAAATCAATGAATAAATAAATAGAGAATGTATGGATAGAGAGACATAAAGAGATACTGGCTGAAAAGATATTTGCTTGTGGGTCTGGAAATGTGAATCTTATATTCGTTTATGGGTTCAGTATCTGATACATATCTCAGAGTAGATATCCAAAGGCCATATGAATACTAACCTCTTCGGTAACTAAATAATAGTTGTAAAGAAAAGGCATTTCTCATGAAGTTTTTAAAGGGTTTGGTTGCAAATAAAAACAAGCTAGTTAAAAAGACAGGCACAAGGATGCTAGAGATTGTGTCTTTTTTTAATATATTTTTTTACAATGCATCATTCAAAATGTAGGAAAGAAACAGCATAAGAGGAAGAGAGAGCAAAGCACATTGGCAGAGGGGTGCCTGGTGACTCAGCCAATTAGTGCACAGACCATGTGCCACCATGTACTGTGACAGCGAGGACCAGAGTTCGAATCCGACTCCTGGTCTTGTCTTGCATGTCTCTACTCTCTCTGCCCTTGGTTTACTGTCTCTATAAAAAAACTCTCCTGTCTAAAAAATAAATCATCAAAATGCCCCAAAATGTGCTTGTAAGAAAAAAGTACATTGTCAGAACAGCCTGCGATCATTGCATGTTAAGCAGTGCAATGTGTTCAACTGAAGCTGCACAGCTCGGATGTAGAGTTGCATTGGCTTCTGCATTCCACTGTGCAAGACAACTCAAGTCAGCAGGGATGCAAAGGGTTCTCACCATTCTATCTCTCCAGAATCTCTTTCATGTGGTGCCATCTCTCCATTCAGGTAGTTCCCTATTCATTTATGTATTGCTTTGAGCTCAAATTTCCATTTTCAGTTCAAACAAAATGACAAAACATTCAATGAACATATAGACATTGTAGTAAGAAATTGATACGGGAGGATTAAATTAATGTTTCTATCACTTGAATTACTGGGCCACCCTCATCTCTCATACCACATACACCCAATGAACACAGTCATTCATAGGGGCATTGGCATTTCACGATCACATTCTGTTAAAATAAATGTTCCATGATTTACCAACCCCAAAAATGACAGTGTGTGTCTTTGTTTGTTTGTTTGTTTTTGCTTTTTAATTCTTAGGTAAAAAAAAGAAGGAAAAATAGTGAAATAAATGGAGGAAACCAAATCATTCATTAAAATATTACTAACTATAGAATGCTCATATGCAACGGCATCACATTTTAGGATGCTGGACATCTACTATGAGATGAATAAGATTTAGCTTCATGGAATTTTAAATGGATGATCAATTGACCCTCTGGGTAACTGAGGTGTTTGGCACCTGTCTTCTTCACATGCTGGTCTGTCATTTTTGGGACATGTATATAGGGAGACATTTGATCTGGCTAAGACAGAAAGTGTTGTCCGAACGCTGCAGTTGCAAGTCAACATTCTAGAACAATGCCTACCAAGACCCAATCCACTAAGACAGAGCTCCACTATGCCCAGTGTTGCCTCCCAGTTTCACTTCCTGTGGGAATGGAAGGCAACAAAAGGCCAGGCCCTGCTGTATGCTCCGTGTGGTGCCATGACATGAGAGCAATAATGCCTTGTTGTGTGAAATGGCAGCCTAGCATATTTTCTAAGCTTCTGCCTCAAGGCTAGGAAATAAATGGAAAAACTATTCTAAATGACATATTTGGACTATGTTCAAATAGAGACAAATTCCAAAACAAGTACAACACCACAGTACTTTTGTATAATTTACATTGCCTGACTGGGCATAGCTCTAGAATGGACTGTTAGCGGAGCAGCCAGTGAGCCAAAGTGCTGACTGTGGCAGAAGCTTAACAAATATATTCCTCCCAAACCCACAACAGCGTGAGTATGTGGATTCTGTCTCAGTCCCTGATGCAAATAGATCCTGGACAAGCAGGACAGAGAGTGTGTGTGGTGACACTCCAGTGGTCCGGCCCAGCAGAACTGGGTCGAGATGGAGTGAGCAGTGGAGGAGGAGTACGAAGGGGGAGGGGAGAGGGGTGGGGGGGGGCGTTGTACAATGCTGCACATAAAGATCTGAAGAGGAGGTGAGGGGACGGGAAGCTTAAACTAGAAGACAAAGCAACCAGTCCAAGGAGAGAGAAAGTGAGGTCAAGTGACATCGGGAAAGAATGATCAAGAGATTTGACGGGGGGGAGAGAGAGAGAGAGAGAGAGAGAGAGAGAGAGAGAGAGAGAGAGAGAGAGAGAGAGAGAGAGAGAAAGGAGAGACTACAGGTGACAACAACCAGGTGCAACCTATCACAACCACCAGTCACAGAGAGGGCCAATCAGAGGTCTACATAGTAAAAACAAGATGGTTAAAACGAAATAAAGTTCTGTAAAACACAGAATCTATAAATTGCAGATTCCTCGTAAAAGCTTTGGTGTGACTGGTGGGGGGGCAGAGGTATTGGCATGCTCCTGTTACCTGGTTCCTACTGGTTGTTCTCTGTGCCAAATGCATTGAGGGATGGTGTGAGCTGAAGGGGGGGGGGGGGTTAAGGGGGGTTAGGGGGCATGTGGCGGGTTCAATTTAAAAGCAGTGGTTGAGAATCAGGCCAAATGAGCAGCCAATTTGTGGTTCAAATGCTCTGTGAAATGGCATGTAAGTCTGACTTGGATAGCATTGAACAATTTTGCATTCACTATACTTACAGCCAGTCGAAACAAATAAATCAAGAAGATGATGTAGCTTGACTTTTAAGTGATCTGTTATGTGATGAGGCAGCTTTGTGAAATATAATATTTTTTGTGGTTTAATTTTTGTCATGAAACAAATCAATTCATATTTTTGATTTCAATTGAAACATAACATATAGGTTGTTGAGAGAGTGATTAGAACTGTTATTTTAACTCAAATCTCTCAGCTGCATCATGACTTGTTCTTTAGTTCTAACAAAAGGAATGGAACAGGATTGTGCCTAGAAAAGTGGCTTCTGAATTGTAGTTATTTCTCCCCCTTTTTTTTTATAAATCCCCCAATATATGATTTTGGAATTTCTGTTCTCTCAGATTGGTTCTTTTGTTCTTTTTCCTGGTTCAGTTCTAGCATGCTTTATAAACTGTTGAATGGGCATGCGGAAGGATCAGCTGCTTAGCTTTGGATCTTACCCTCATCCCTTCAAAACGCGACAAGGCCCTGAGGGGTCTCAAGGCCCTTAGTGTCCTGAGTGATTTAATGGGCCCTAGATCGGAGTAGCCCAGCGCATTAGCTACAAGGCTGACTATAGACACCTACACAAAAACAGAGAAGCAAAAGAGGTTCCAAACTGTTAGAAGTGAGAATATTCACTAAAGAGAGAGATGGCCCTGGCATTGGCGGAGAGTTGCTTAACATACACACATAAATCTATGCATGTATATACATGCATAACATTGCATTTATACATGTGTATACACTGAGAGACGGTCAATGTTTAGTATAGGTTTAATGTGCGTAGTGTTTTAGTAGCAATAGGTTGGAGGGTTTGTTTGTCTGTTATTTTAGGGCAGTTGACGAGATGTTAAGTCCTTTGTACCTGCAAAGAAACGTATGGTTTAGAGAGAGAGAAAGAGAGAAAGAGAGGAGAGAGAGACATAAAACTCATACAGAGGGTAAATTTGGCACAACATGTGCTACAAGATTTAGTACAGATACAGTACAAGCGAAGGGACTTGGTGGTTTGCAGGGCGAAGAAGGTAAAGAAGAAGAGGGGGAGTGGTAATTGGGGAGGGAGAGGGGAAAGGAGAGAGGTTATCCTGTAGAAGTTGATAAAAACCCAACAGACTTGAGAGCCTTACCCTTGCCCCTCTAACACTGTCTCTCCGTGTCGCTCTTGGGCTGAGGCATAAAATCCCATACAATTTAAGACAGACAAACTAATGGAACCTAAGAGAAAGAATACAGGTAAACATGTACAATTGTGTCATTGTCTTTCTTTCTTTCTTTTTTTACACAGCACATAAATGTTTTACACCTAATTTAGGATCAAATAGGAGAGCCACAGTCACATGAACCACACAATACATAAATAGGATGGATGTTAAGGGCAGATCAGCTACTGTTATTAGCACCGGACGGCACTGGAAGGACAGAAATACACAGCGGGTACAGTAGAGTTACACGCCACACAATAACACCACACAACCTCAAAGGAACAGGTGCAAACCCCTTCCCACTTTCTTTCACCAAGGTAGTGGGTGGCAAGGACCTCAAAATATGGGTTCCTTGAGGGGGTGCCAGGGGGTCCCCAGAAAAATGAGGATCAGTTTAAACACTTAAGCCATATTTTATTTTTTGGCAATTAAAAAATAGCTGATATACATGCTCACAATGCATAGCGATGCACTGTGAGATTGTAGAATCTTTTATGCGGGTCCCTGGCACAAAAAAAAAATTCTAATGGGGGTCCACGGCAAAATACATGTACATTTGGGGGTCTTTGATGTGAAAATATTTGATAACCATGCTGAAGCCAAAGAAAACTCCATGAGGCATTGCCACTGGTGAGGAAACTGGGCATGTTAAAAGGCTTCGGTGAAGTAATTTCAGGATTGTTGATGTTGAAAGTTGCAAAAACCAACATCTGCTATGAATTTTAAGGTGCAGAATAATCATAAATTGATCAACCTTATTATATAAAGGAACATGAATTCAGGCAAAATAGCATGATTTATGGTTTAGTAATAACGTGGGGCTCCTAATAGTCCAGGCCCTGGACACCAGGGCCATGCAGCGGAGCTAATCTAAACACATGTACAGCATTGCCTCATTGACAAAGGAGGAAATGGGAGAGTGGTCATTAAGCTGTACTTACATATGGTCCACGTGAGTAGACTAGAGTGTCAGTTACCCGGGAACTGTTCAACAGTCTTGATGATCACCTTGAGAAAGCTGAATGTGGACTTTTCAAGATGGCCTACTAGTGAATAGGAGTCAGTAGGCTCACAAGAGATCAATTATATGAGCTCACAATTTTGATGAGTGCAAACATGACAGAAATCCTAATCTGATGCCCCGCCCAGACAGACCTTTCTTATGTTTCTGCAACTGCTGTTTGCTGACTGGAAACTGGCAGGACAGAGGAAGGGGGAGCACCAGTTCCTTAAGAATAAGGTAAATATCAACAGTGAACACATGTGAAAGCACCTCCAACTAGCCACCAACACCATCCGCTCAAAACTCACCGCAGGAAATACACAACATCCAAAGCTTACCGGAGTCACGTGGGAGGATTCTAACAGGCAAAATCTTCATTTTGACTGATGCCATCTTCAACATTTACAATAACTTTCACTGATTTAATAAGCCAGCAAATTTGACCATGGCTAATCACAGCGTTGACAGTTTGCCTCGAATTTGGGCTTCTACCGGCTTTACTCTCAACTTTGTTCTTTTTGTCCAGGATGTCCTGGACATAACCTATATTCGGATTTACTCTATATTTAATGGAACACTTATTGGAACATATTCCATTTGGAACTCAATAAGAAGCTGTCATGAACAAATTGGCAGCAAGCTGGGCTACATGAACCTTCCAGGGAGGAAGTAAAATAAAGATTTTGCCTTTTTATAACTACAGTACAAGTAGTCTGGGGTCTGGGGTAGTTTTCACCTTTAGCCTGACCCTTTGGAGAGCCCCCCCATAGGTGGGGTGGCTGTGGTAGTGGTCTCAGTGTCTCAGCATCCATCTCACAGAGCTCTGCAAGGCAAGGCCAGTGACATCTGGGGCTGTGATCCCAGGATGATGACGGCACAAACCAAACAGAAACTGAATGGAACTGAAAACCAAAGGGAAAAGAAAAAAAAACACACAGAAAACAATGACAGAAATCTAGTGAAAATGAAAGATGGATGGAGGATGGTTGCCATTAGCCTCACTCCACTCTCACATGGCTGTGGATCGACGCTCCAGCAACTGAGTATAGAATTACTTAACCATTTTCTTTGTGTTGATATTTTTAATCAGATAACTAATAATATAGAGTAATTACAATAATATAAACAAATAGATATTATTTTGCTGATTCAAAGCCTGATTCATTACTTTAATAATGGCAAAAAAGGCTTGCGTTCAACCTATTTCATTCTGTTTAATTACTATTGCTATTACACACTTTTTTGACTGTATTTTCCTGCCGAATGTTAATAATTTATACGACAAAACATATGTTTAATTCAACACTTTCTATTTAGTCTGTGTTTGTAAAACACTAAGGAAGACCAATTGACCAATTCAGTCCGACATATCCTGCCCTGAGCGCCAGTTTCAATGTGCTCCACAGAAGCATGCAGGAGTACGACCACTAGAAAAATAACTGGGTTCATGAAATCTCAACCCACCGTTTCATTCACTATACAGGCCTGGTTATGCTTCCTACCCGACACTAGTCCAGCTGACCAGCTCTAATACATTGTAACAGTGTGTAGTTGGTCTTGCTAACCTGGGTAGCAAGACTAATAACACCAGGGACGTGCACAGATAGACTCTAGGTGGTGCTAGAGCAACAGCCCTTTGCCCTCTTGACCAGAAGTGCCCTTTTTTCAGTTTACAGCAGGGGGTCTTCAACAGGGGGTCCGGGACCCCTAGGGGGTCCTCAGAGTTACTACAGGGGGTCCGCCAAATATTTATGTGATATGATTTTTCTTTTTACCATAACCACTCGAAACCTAGCATCCCTTTTCTGAGGAGAACTTTAGCCAAAAATAGCAGATCTACAAGCTCACAACGCCTCGCGCTGCGAGGCGTTGTGGGCTTGTAGATCGGCTATTTTTGGCAAAGAGGTATAGGTGCAGAGGGAAAAAAGAGCAGACCAAGTAAACAAAAAAAGGTATAATTTACTTGAGCACCTGCCCCTCAAAATGTCTGTGCACGCCACTGAATAACGCGCTACAGCTTACCTGTTGCAGTGAATTATAATCGGCTCAGTGTGGCAGAAAAAATTTTGATAGAGGTGGCTTTGTAGTGTTTTATAAACACAGGCTTCATAGAAAAACATCCCTAAAAATGAGAAACTGGGATATCAGATAGAAACAAAACTAATGAACAACAGAAGATGTCTAAAACAGAAATTCAAAAGGGCATGAGGTTGACAGGCAAAACAAACATGGCACATACAGTACAGTACACAACCACGCTGAGAGGGAAGGAAACACAGGCGGGTGTAATAATGATGGTGTGTCCCCCTTCTGAGCCCATGAACATGGTGTCACCCCACAGCACAGCACAGCACGACACAACCCAGACTCATAGAGCACAACGTCTTCTTTCAAAGGGGGGGGGTTGTGGACCAAACTTACCGCCAGGCGCCTGTCCCTCCACCATCATCATTACTGTCTGAACATCCCAGCACAACATCACCACATTCCTGAGGTTACACTTTCAAGAAAGGGCTGAAACCAGGATTGAGGGAGGAGGGGGGGATGCTCTTCGTAAACCACATTGACGGCTTGGGAAAACATGTAGTCACACCGCACTTGTCCCAAGCGTTTGGTTTCACAACACACTTGCAGTACAGTACAGTGCCTCCAACTTGGGGTGAGGGGGGGGGGGGGGGGCTCTGGATGGAGGCTGGAGGGTTGGTGTGTGTGAGACAGGGGGCAAGGGGTGAGGGGGATCACATTCTTCTCGATTAAATTGGGTCACGGTCAAACAATCATTAATCTTAGCAGGATCAATAGGATGTGATACGAGGATATCTATAAGGGTTACGCTAAACTCTCAAGACGGATTTTCAATTTGCAATGAAAATCTGTCAGCAGGATCGCTTGTTTAGCTGAATGGAGCTCTCCTAGCGGGAAGGCCCTTGAGCAGGAAGCAAGCAAATTAGAATAAATGGGCGCAGCCAACCCTGATATTCAGGCATTGAATTGAGCTTGCCCCAGAGATACAAATTTAAATAAAATACAAAATATATATATATTGAATGGGTTCTCAGATTGGGGTTAAGTATACCAAAACAATTTAAACAGATGAGCATTAACTCATTTTAAGACCGCAGTACATCTAGTTTTCAAAGGCATTTTGGAAATGTGAGAGAGATTAGATGTGGTTACAGTTACAAGCACATTATCCTTAACAAATAATAAGAGCAAGGTTATCATATCCAATGATTATAATAATAATGCTGTACACAACAGTAATTATTATGCATTAAATACTTGCAATCTACATAAATGTATGAATGTTAATATCCATGCAGTGAGAAGTATTTGTATTATCCATTCAGTGCAATGTGGTTAAGATTACTATAGCTTTCCCATATTAATAAAGGGTCACTTTGGCAGGATCTCATAATGTTATCAACACATTAACTTCTAGATCAGTGGGGGTCCATTCACAGGTTTTGGCCGAGGTGTTGGATGCTGCAGAGAGGTGGTAAGTTCAAGGGGAAGACCAGAACAGGGAAATCCTTTTTATTTCCAATCACCTGCTCAGTAACTATCGTGTTAATCTAGTGCAATCTAATGTTGCATGTCCCCACTGCCCACCCTTGTCAACTGTCTCTCTTTACTGTGAAATTGTTTTCAATAAACACATTTCTTGCCCATTGCAGTATATGATAATCTCTCTGAAAATCAAATCAAATGAAAGATAGTCTTGTTGATAGTTGATAATCATACCAATGAATTATCCCTTTTAGCAGAATGAACCAGATTATGGGTACGTTCATAACTGCTGAAATACAGATGGAATAATATCCCCCGTTCTGGCCTTCCAAACTTATTTGACACAAGGAGCAGAGCCATACAAAAAGGGAGAGAGGACAAAGGCACATATCAAACATCAGGTCAGAAACACATCTTTAGACATCAACACATCTTTGACACCATCCAGTCACACTGGACTGAGTATGACTTGAATATGTGCGTAATCAATAAGCATGGTTAATGGTTATTGATTGGCTGATTCTAATTTGTGCTGGCATCCATGCCTGAGTAGCAGTGTGTCCAAATTGGAATCAACTGTCCTAGTCCTGTTGTAAACCGTTAGGAACTGGTTCCTATTGGCACACAATATGAAAACAGACTACAGTACACAATTCCTTGCTTGTGGCACACCAAAGGCTCAGTGTCCATATTCACAAACAGAGAATTGTCCTTCATATTCAAGCATCTCAGACTGACAAGAAATCAAGTAGAAAGGGGGGAGGGCCATTGCTTGATGGGTCTGTAAAAGGTGACATGGACATGTGCACAGAGCACATTGCTACAAACAGACATAGTAGTGGAGTCTTGTAAAATACAGTTTTCAGGATAATTAAGCAAAGTGCAGCATTTTGTTGTTTGCTGTTTGTGAACAGTATGCCCTGTCACCTTTTGCAAACCTTGAAGCAGTTATTCATTTTTCTAACCTACGTATGTGACCACTCAAGTCTAACCACACCCAATGGACAACACTAGGCTAGGGTTGCACGGAACTGCATAGAACATGCAAATTGTTAATAATACGTCTTATTTAATAAATAATATTAAATAATATTATTCAATTTATAAATGATAAGAATAATTAATGCGAAAAGTTTGTGTATTCATAGTATCACATATTTATTATTTCATTGCAATGCAGTAGGACACGCAAGGGTGCCTTTAAAATAAATATATAGTCCAAAATATATATAATCTATCACTAAAAGAATCATGTTTTTACCATGTATTCCTCTACTACAGGTATGTGATGTTAAGTGCTTCAAGGTTTATAGATTGCTGTAGTGTTGCTGTTGTACCAGGGTGTGGTTGAACTGGTCACCCCTAAACTACCACAAGCACGCACGCACGCACGCACGCACGCACGCACGCACGCACGCACTCACGCACGCACACACGCACACACACACACACAGGCACACACACACACACACACACACACACACACACACGATAGAGGACACAGGAGTAGGACTTACATCCACAATGAAGAAGTCGAGCCAGCACCAGGCATTGGTGAAGTACTTGACAAAGCCGTAGGCCACCCATTTCAGCAACATCTCCAAAATGAATATGTAGGTGAACACTCTGTCTGCATACTCCAGAACGACACGGATGGTCTTCCTCTGCTCAATGTACACATCCTCGAAGGCCTATGGGGAGACGGGAAGGAAGCTTACGTCAGCTCGGACAAGGAGAGAGAAAGAAATACGAGGCTTGATGATTCATATTTCAGCTAATGAAAATGTATACAGTGCTACAGCTCAATCACAACTGCTCACTAACCATGATTTATTGCATTATAAAATACCAGCCCTTACTTAGAACATTTCAAATATGTCCGCCACATTAACATAGCTACAGTAGGTGCAGGTCCAGGCTCTTATTTTAGAACGATTTGACATGCCTGAGAACATAGCCCTCCTGGCACCAGAAATAGATCCCCCATATGATAGATGGTACAGTCCATTAATCACAAGGCCCTGCACTGATGTTACTGGCCCCTCCCCCTGCCTGCCTGGTTGCTTAGGGCAGTGGTTCTCAAAGTGGGGTCTGGGGACCCCCAGGGGTCCTTGAGGGATTCCAGGGGGTTCCCAGCAAAACGAAGAACCGTTCAACCATTTGAGCACTATTTACAAAATAGCTAAAACAGCTGATCTACAACATCACAATGCGTCACGACCATCAGTACAAGCTCACATTGTGAGCTCAGACTGTAGATTTGCTATTTTTGAACGATTTTATCTATGATATGCACAAAATAGGAAGGCCAGGTTGAAAGTGATTAACTTCACTATAATTTCCCCAGCTAGGTAATCCAAAGAGAGAATGTAGGCTACTGTGTAAAAATAACTATTCAGATCATAGGTTTCTCTCTCCCCACGTACAGTATAGACAGTTGAAGAATTCTGTACTTCATCTAATCCAACAACTAAGTCCCTCGCACACAATCTATTCAATGGGGGGGGGGGGGGGTTAATACGTATCAATTTGATGGTCCTTGACATGAGAATGTTTGAGAACCACTGCCTTAGGGACCGTGCAGCCCAACTGACGACATTGCAGAGCAGCCTCTGTCATTTTCTACAACATTACGCACACATTCAGTACATACATATATGTGTTCCATAATCTGACATAAGATGATCACTAGACAATATTCTAGACAATACGGTGAAGTGAGACAGGAAAGATGGGGTAAAGAGGACATGCGCGGGATTCTAATCCACGACATCACCATGAGGCCTGTGAAAACATTACAATGGTTATTAAGAGAGTTGAATTATCAAATCAATAATAATTATAAAAAATAGTAATAATGCATTCTGCATTTAACAGTAATCTAAAGCAGGGGTCTTCAACGTTCTCAGGCCAAGGACCCCCTAGCTGAGAGAGAGATGAAGCAGGGACCCCCTCTATATTGTATAAAATTGTGTTTCAGATTTAACTTTTTTTGTTTACTTGGTCTGCTCTTTTTTCCCTCTACACCAAACACCTCTTTGCCAAAAAATCGTGCGTTGTGAGCTTGTAGATCTGCTATTTTTTGGCTAAAGTTCTCCTCAGAAAAGAGATGCTAGGGTTCAAAAGTTGTTAAGGTAAAAAAAAAACATCATATCACATAAAGATTTGGTGGACCCCCTGTAGTAACTCTGAGGACCCCCTAGGGGTCCCGGAACCCCTGTTGAAGACCCCTGATCTAAAGCTTTTACAGCTGAAACTGAATATGTTTCTAACAGAGCTGGTAAAAACCAATGCCGCCTCCACCTCCACCTCCTCCACCATCTGTCCTTTGAAGCTTTCCTATAATCTCTCTCTTCTACTATTTGTCTCAATAATGAAAACACAAGAGAGAGGACTTCATTAAAATAAGTTTCAATGGGAGGGGAATATCACATCTATTATGTATAGTACATATACTGTACACTGCAATGCAAATTCATTCTTGCTAATATGCGTAGTACTGCTGCTGTACCTGTACCGAGTACTGTACTGTACTCTTAGTACTGAGTCTTACTTGTGACCTGTGATTTCTAAATTATTTGCTATATTTTTTTCTTGTACTCATTTCTATTTTTCTTGCTGCTGCTTGCTGTTGACTTTCCATTCGAGTATTAGTTGCATTCTATCTTATCTCACGTTAAATCTTATTTTCTCTTATCACTGATTTTTAACCACAATCATCTTGTTCCATTATGTGCAAATCTGACATAAAACCTACCAATTTGTTTTTATTTGGATCTCTTTTAGCCCATCGGCTAATCTTCCAAGAGTCCATCCACATAAAGACATAACATTACACCATACAAAATGCACTCTGGGAAAAACGTGCACGAAGACACATTATTATTGAGAGGTTGTGTGCCAGATGTTCAAATATCTGTGTGTGTGTGTGTGTGTGTGTGCGTGCGTGCGTGCGTGCGTGCGTGCGTGCGTGCGTGCGTGCGTGCGTGCGTGCGTGCGTGCGTGCGTGCGTGCGTGCGTGCGTGTGTGTGTGTGTTTGTGCGTGCGCGTGCATGTCCTGCAGCTGTACAGTAGTACCGAGCATAGTATGGCACATCTGTGGTGTCATGATATCTGTTACGGTTTACTGAAGGTCATTCATAATCACTGAGCTTACACCATGTATAAATGTGTGTCTGGGTGTAGTGTCTGTATACTGCCCTACACAGCCTAAGTGCAGTAACTACAGCAATAATTAAACTGTGTTTCGACTGGCATATCTGTGATATTGCATTAATTGTTTCTCTAGTTTTACTACAGGGTCACATTTACTATTTGTTCAACTAGACAAGTAAGAAGGCGATTTACATAATCTAGATGCTATTGCCAGAGACACTGGACAGAAACTGGAAGATCTGGCCAAAGCAATGGGAGATAAACCAGAGTGGCGTGCCTGACTGATGATGGTGATGATGATGTTCCTCACAATGGAGCAGCAGGACTCGGGTAAAAAATTGGTTAAGTCACCCTTCGAGCGCTAACGAAGGCATTCTTACCAGGGCACCGCTACTGAGGAGAATCATGAAGATGATGATGGTCTCAAACCAATTGTGCTCCACGATCAGGTAGCTGGTCTTCCTCAGAAACCACCAGTACTTCCCCCAGCCAAATGTAATGGGCACATCACAGCATTTGTACTTGGCCACGCAACCTGAAAACACATAGACAGATATTCAATGTGTTTCCCCGATTAAGTACCGTATTAATTTAGCAGCTCAAATTTAATTTGCAAATATTTGTGTGTGAATATTGGTGACAGCGCTATTGGAGATGTATAACATAGAAACAAGAATGACAACTATGGACATATCCTATTATGTGTACCCCTAATATGTACTGCATCTTAATTCAAAATACCATGTGTACCAGTATATCCCATAGTATGTACTCTATACCAGTAATACAGTATATAACTATGACTAAATTACCCTTCACCCTGCAACCCTATGACTTCCTGCTGGGCCCTTGGGGAATATAGTGCTATGGAGTGTGGCTAATAGAGGCGATAGGATCAGTGGTCTCACCATCTGTCCAACAGGCATCTGGGTCCAAGTATTCCTCCACCGTCTCCACAACCACCTCTTCAACAACATCTGGCTTGATGTCTATGGTGCTGCCCTCTGACGAGCTGGTGTCATCCAGCTGGAAAGAGTCACATATGCACAACACATATGTCACGTGTGTATGTGTGAGGAGAAATGTGCTATGATTTATAAATGCTTCACATAGATGATTGTACAGCCACTGGATTAACAAAAAAAGAGTATATACTTCTACTATAGAGCACCGAAGTCTGACATCACTGCCACTAGAGGGCGCTGTTCCACGGGTTTGTGGCTTTATTTTTTGTGTTGAAATGGCGTTTTTGTCAGGGGGGTGGCTCTGCATCGTTTATGATATTCATTTATATTTGATACAGCCCGTTTCTGGCGAAAATTGGATTAATTCTGCCTTAAAAGTCTTAAGAACTACTACTTCCGGGTCTGAAATCACTGTCCCCACAGCAGCCGCGTTCATGGGAAATGTAGTCTTTGGGTTGTTTGACTTGTTTCTAGTGTTTATATTGTGTTACTCTTTGGGTAAATGTGTACATTTACACCTTCAGTCGATGCTTCATATCCATATGAGTAAAAACGCCAGGGTGGTGTGTTTATTTTTGGAACACAGTTCTTATATGAACTAAGATTCCCCAATGAGGATATCAATACAAAAAGTAAAGCCATGAACCTGCGGAAAGCGCCCTTTACTGGCAGTGACGTCAGGACTTCGGTGCTCTATAGTATTGCTAGGAACACAGAATAGCTTATCCTCTCAAAGGTATACCACAATTATCTTGAATATAGCTGAAGTTCAGGTTTCAATGTAGCTAAAGCTCAAACGAAACAAATGTAGCTGGCATAAGGCCCATCGTAAAATGGAAATATGTGTAGAAGCAATTACATGGCATATTCATAATGATTGACTACACTACTTGTAGCCAATTTAGACCGTCTAATCTTTCTGAAAAACCAGAGCAGAATTTGATCTACAATCTTTTACGATATTGCCATGAAAGCTGTAACAATCATTAACACATCATCCACATGGACATTATAGAAATTGTGAGATCAAATGGCAGACCATCTGCTCTGAGAGAGTCTTAAATGCATTTAGTAAAAAGACACTGGTCAGAGGATATCAGTATCATCCCACACAGCTCCAGACGTTTTAGATGTGTCTATTGAGTAATGGGAGAGGGTTGTAGACCACCACACCCATGGTATTACTGGCCAGGAATAAGCAACCACATGGCAACACTGGAGTTGGACGGTAATACAACAACAAAAATAACAACAACACATGGACTGACTCTTGTATTAATACATATGCATTTGCAATAATACCTAGATTTAGGCTACATTCTAAATACAAAGAGCTAGGATGTGCGAATGCCCAGTAAAAACTAGGTTTTGTTTCATCCCAGTGCATACAGTATATAATTTATTTGTATTTCCTTCCATTCATTATCTATCCTGCAATGCAACACAGTGTTCATTTAAATTATATAGATACAAAATTGACCCCAATGGACACTCTGAGAGCTACATTAACTGTGTATCAGGAGGTGGTCAATTCCACCCCTTCTCACTGACCTCTTTACTGTTTTCACACTCCGACTCGCTGCTGAAGTCTTCTGTGTTGAGGTTCTCAAAGTCGGATTCCCCCACGGCTATGGGCACGCACACAGTCAGATTGGGGTTGTGGATGAAGGACATGTGGTCTTCATCGGTACCGATCATGTACCGACCCACGCTGCTGCCAATGCCAGTGCCGTTCTTGACATAGTCCAGTTCTCCATAGTCCAGTCCAGTGTGGTTGGGGATGCACATGAGCTTCTTGTCGTACATGTCGTCCAGGGGCTTCTGCTCGTCCTCCACGGGTGGCTTCTTAGCCACGTTGGCCATAGTGGCCTTGAACCAAGCGATGCCCTTCTTGATGCGCATGACCGAGATCTGAAGGTTGTTGGGCTCGCCGTCATCATCTGTTGCTGCCAGGTTGTCAGCGCTGAACGAGCTCAGCAGCAAGGCAAGGAATAGGTTCAACACCTTTTACAGGGAAGATGGCAAAGAATGCAGAAGAAACAAATAAGCGCAGCTGACGAAACAGCAATCTGTGATCGTTTGTCACATGAAATCCTTTTTCTGCCCATAGCTTTTGTGCCCACAAGACTGCTTAAAGACGTCATGGATTCAGTTTTTGCACTTTGTCCATTACAAATAGTTCCCTCACCACTGGTTCAGTACCACCGATTTAAAGTGTGCCCTCATCCAACCAATCTGGAACTCTCAGTTCTTAGCAATCTTAAAGATTAATTTCTGAACTCCCATTGGTCTCCAAAGGTTTAGAGATAGTTCTATCTAAACAGCTTAGTGACTACTTGAACACCAATACATTCCAATCAGGTTTTTGGCCAAGCCACAGCAGAGAAACAACTAAACTGAAAGTCACTAATGATCATCGTTTAGGACATTTGGTGGACATTTTAATCCTCATTGATCTTATTGCTACATTTGACACAGCTCAACAATCGTCAGTCAGTCCAGACTGAATACTCACCACCAGGTTACCGATGACCATGACCATCATGAAGACGAGGAGACACATGCCCTGGCCCGCCACCTCCATGCAGTCCCACATGGTTTCTATCCACTCTCCACACAGCACACGGAACACAATCAGGAACGAGTGGAAGAAGTCGTTCATGTGCCAGCGGGGAAGCTCGCAGTCTAAGGCGATCTTGCACACGCAGTCCTTGTAGCTCTTGCCGAAGAGCTGCATGCCCACCACGGCGAAGATGAAGACGATGATGGCCAGCACCAAGGTCAAGTTCCCCAGGGCACCGACAGAGTTACCGATGATCTTGATCAGCATGTTGAGGGTGGGCCACGACTTGGCCAGCTTGAACACTCTCAGCTGAGGTTCAGATGTCAGTGAGAGAGCGGAGCAGGGTACAATGGGGATAGGAGGGAAATGATTCAGTAAGCGTTTTTCTCTTCAAATCATGCATTATCATAACACAAAGACATTAGTTTTAATTAAGATTATGCACCTTGCGAGAAGAAATATGTTTAGAAATATACTGTCTATACGCAGTTTAGTATATACCAGATTAGTGACAAATTAAAGAAAATAGCAACATAAAGTGTCTCAGTAAGGTGTTGGGCCACCATGAGCTGCAAGAACATATACAGTGCGCAATGGCATAGATTGTAACAGTCTCTCAGGTTTTGGTTAGCAACATAACGTTTTAGGTTAAACTGAGGATGAATGTTGTTGCTAATCGCAGGTAACCATGTTATAAAAGCAAGAGTAACTTTGAGGCTGTGTGTAGCCCTACTTCTGCATGCACACACACACACACACACACACACACACACACACACACACACACACACACACACACACACACACACACACACACACACACACACACACACACACACACACACACACACACACACACACACACACGCGCGCGCAGACACGTGCACACTCAACAGGGTTTCCTTTCTCACCTGCACTTATTTCTGTGTTTTTTAATAATGTTACCTTTCTACAGTTTCTTTATTTATATGCGAATAAATAAATCAAAAATTGTGTGTGTGTGTGTGTGTGTGTGTGTGTGTGTGTGTGTGTGTGTGTGTGTGTGTGTGTGTGTGTGTGTGTGGGTGTGTGTGTTCATTCCACATTCTGGACTCTCTCTCTCCGTTTAACAAGGTTGTGGGAACCAGAGGGAGTGTTTACCAATCGGAATGATCGTAGCACCGACAGGCCCTCTACGTCAGCCAGAGCCAGCTCCACTAAACTCAGCGTCACAATGAAACCATCAAAACAGTTCCAGCCTTCCTGGAAGTAGTAGTATGGATCCATGGCAACCAGCTTGGCAAACATCTCTACTGCAAAGATCCCTGTGAACACCTGGATGGGAGTGAAACAACAGCAACAAATATTATAACAAATAGCACTGGATTAATAACTTCCTTCTCAGGGGAAGTGAAAGTACGATTAAAGCTGGCTGGTATCCCAACTGTGCATTATATATGTTTCAGAATAATCCATCTACTTTTATACTATACTGTATTTCTGATACCCATTTAGGAATACTACAGGAAAGCTATCCCAGATTAAAATTGTCTTATTTGTTATATAATGTCTTTCCTTTTACTTCTACTTTCTTTATTTCCCCCTTTTCCTTTTTGTCTTTGTATTATATTTTTTTGTATATATAAAAAAAAGATGCAGGATGAATTAAACTATTTATTTTCATTTAATTATAAGTATCAATAGTAACAGCACATTAATGTAATGTAGCAGCAGGGGAAAAGCCATTTATTAACAGAGACTGTTAGGTTAATGTGTCTGTCTGTCTGTCTGTCTGTCTGTCTGTCTGTCTGTCTGTCTGTCTGTCTGTGCGTGCGTGCGTGCGTGCGTGCGTGCGTGCGTGCATGCGGATCCCCATTCTAAGATGATGACTCATATTGCATCAAGGTGACCTCGAAATGTCCAGGAAATAAATGTGCGCACACGCACACGTTTCAAGGGATAACTTATTTAAAATGCATTCCTGCTGCACAGTTTACTCCAATATTTCTCCAGCTGCCTGTGAGTTCTCATCTTATTTACATTTGCAAAACATTGGTTCCAACAGGGTCACATTTACCAAACTAATCCAACCCTTGCCGTTAGCTCTAGCAGCTAGACACCCTGGCACATATTTAGGTTGACTCAAGTTTCAGTAACAATGCTAATTTGGATAATATGGCCGGGTCATGTTTTGTGAACAGCATCTTAGGCACCATTTTAGAGTAGCTCATCGATCAGGCTCCATGAAATATCAATACAGGCCTCCCACCAGTCAGCCAACCAACCAGCACAGAGACAGCAAACAGCAGCTCCTCTCAACCAGAGGACACAGAGAGAGAGAGAGAGAGAGAGAGAGAGAGAGACAAGAAGAGGAGAGGAGAGATAAAGGGAGAGAGAGAGGGATGAAGAGAGAAGAAAATAAAACAGATTTGATGGAGAGAGATAGAAGGGGGAGAGAGGGAGGAGAGAAAATAGATATCAATGGAGAGAGAAGAGAGAAATATGTATGTGTATGCATGCGCGCACACATGCGTGTGTGTGTGTGTGTGTGTGTGTGTGTGTGTGTGTGTGTGTGTGTGTGTGTGTGTGTGTGTGTGTGTGTGTGTGTGTGTGTGTGTTTGTGTGCGCACACGTGCGTGCATACTGTACGAGTTGATTTTGGTGTAGTAGACATTACAGAGAGGATTGTGTGTGTGCGTGCGTGCGTGCGTGCGTGCGTGCGTGACTGTGTGTGTGCGTGCGTGCATGTGTGTGTGACTGTGTGTGTGTGTGTGTGTGTGTGTGTGTGTGTGTGTGTGTGTATGGGGGGCTGCTGGGAGACACGAGAGTGGATGGATGAACAAACGGCTGTAGGGGGAGGGGAAGGGGTGTTAAGAGGTCTGGGAATGTTTTCATTTACCTTTGAATGCACAATGAAAGAACTGCCAATTACATGGTGCCCCAAAGTATTATATTCTCATAATATACTTACATCTCATATTATGTCAACCCACTCTACATGACAACTCTTTATATACAAATGTATACTACGTATACGCATTCTTTGATTTTATATATACATATAAAATACTTATATGTATTTTTTAAGTATTTCAGGAGACAGATCACGGGTACAGGAAGCATCGCCTCCTCCATATATGGCGAGTGCCAATCATCACAGACCCTGAACAGAATTTTGCCAATGCCTTAGCTCAGGGGTTCCCAAAGTTGGGGTCGCGACCCCACTTGGGGTCGCGGGAGACTGATGGTGGGGTCACGAAATTATTTTGGGTAATTAAAAAAAAAAAAAAAAAAAAACATTTTTTTTTTTTTTTTTTTTTTACTTTAAATTCAACAGAATGGATGAAATACAATCTAAAAATGATGACAAATGGTACATTTTACCATTTTAATACATTACAAATGTGCACCGAACGTGCACGTTTATGTGCATAAATGACCTCCAGATTTAGGTGGGGTCGCGAGTCAATTTCCGCATTATTTTGGGGTCGCGGGCTGAAAAGTTTGGGAACCCATGCCTTAGCTATTGGCTTGAGCATTTCTGCAATCTGCAGGCCTCTCACAACTGATTTATGGACATTACAGAGGGTTCCAAATATGAACACAAGCAGTTCACATTTATAACCAAGCTATATAATAGCATCCAAGACCCCCCCCCCCCCCCCACACACACACACACACACACACACACACACACACACACACACACACACACACAGAGTATATACTGTAGACACAAAATCACTCACCAGATTTCCTACTGACAGCACATCCTGAAAGTGGTCGGTCATGGGGTAGTGCTCCATGGCCATGAAGAGAGTGTTGAGGACAATACAGATGGTGATGGCAAGGTCCACGAAGGGATCCATGACTATCAGGTTTACTATCTCCTTGGTCTTCAGCCATCCAGGACAGCACTCCCAGATGAGGAATGTGTTAGCAAATTTATACCAGAATGGCGGACACTTGCGCTGAGACTCCTCCAGCTCTGAAGACATAGCGCCAACCACACGTCAACAAAGAAAAACGCATCACCGGCAAGCCTTTATGCATTCATTATCATACCGCATGCAAATGGAATAAAAAAAACTGTATGCATTGTATGTATCCGGTATTGTTGGATATGCAAAGCAAGTAAGCAGGAAATAGGCTACAGCTCAATCTAAATCAACCAATGAGTGGAGGCCTAGTTAAGCCTGATTTATACTTTGTCGTATACAACGCTGCCGCGCGCCGAAAATAGAGCTACAAGCTGCTATTTTCTGCTCTTTTCGGCAAGCGACACCATTGTATGACGGGGTAAAAATTCAGCTTTAGAGAAAGATGAGACAGCAGGTTAAATAGCAGGGTAAAGTGGCAGTACCCTCCACTAGTGTGTTGGTAATGACGCTCATGACACTGTTGGCCCGCTCTTTCCGCCCAAATGAGGTATTGAGCTGGTCCACTGACACCATCAGGGAGCCCGACAACTTCTTCTTCACCTCAACCTCTGTAGTGGGCTGTCAGGAGGAAGAGGAAGAATCAAGCACCCATTGGAGAGGACATGAACACCATCCCACAGCACCACCGCTGGCCGGCGGAGGGAAGTGCACAACAGCATTGCGCAGAGTAGAGAGGATTAATTTTGGTTTTTAGTTGTTTAGGTGGGTGGGTGGGGGGCAGGGCAGGGTACTGTATGTTTGATTTGATTATTTTTCTATGTCAATGCTGGCTTCATGGAATAAAAGTGTATGCTGTATAATCATGCAGGACTCAGCCAAAGTGGGAGCAGTGGTGTAGGGCTACTTGACCTAATTGTGTTCAAATGTAATTAGCTCATCCCATTTAGATAATAAATGGATATTGAGATATTGTGGGAGGAAAACCATTTCTGCATGAATGCATTGTCAGTCCTCTCATGCAATAATGGAGTCTTTGCTAACCTTGCAATATAGCCATTAGGTCACCACTACTTTATCAAATGTAAGCCAATTTGTCTGTCTTGTGTTGTTTGTCCCAATTGTAACGATCCTCCCCATTTGAAACCATATAACTTATATTGCAACTGTCAAGTCTGTCAAAGAGATTTGTATGGGGCAAAGTATTTCAGATCCATTCAGTTGTCATGCATGTGCATGCACCAAGTCAAAGAGAAGAAAGGAAGTTATAGACATCATAGCCATTATTCTTATTCACTACTACATGCTTGCATATTTCTTTAAATGTTCTAGCATCTAATCCTACCAAGCTAACTAGCATGATGACACAACCAGTTAACCAAGGTTGACTAGGGAAGAGTCAGGGAAACAAAGACGGATAGAGACAGACAAGGTTACAGCAGCCCTCCTATTTTTCATACTTATTTTAATTCTAAATGGCTATTTTTAATGCTTGTTCACACTGTACCATTTGGGAGCTTGCAATATCTCTTTTCATTGTACCTGCACACGTGTGCATTGTACAATGACAATAAAGTTTAATTGAAATTGCTAAGTTGTGAAGCTCTGCTCTTTAGTTACTGTATGTATATCAGGGAAGCACAGGAGGATGTGCATGACTCTAAACCGCTAGTTTTGCCTGTTTCTTCCTCCAGTGAATGTGATTCTACCCACACATGCTAACAGAGGTCCTGACCGCCTGGAGGAGGAACAGATCAACTGTAAAATGGCTGGAGGATGATATTACATAATTGTAAGCAGTTTATAAAATGTAGAAGTGTTAAGTCTATCAGTATATCATGTTCAAAACAAGACTCTGCCTATAAAAACTTGCAATAATAATGAAATCATTCAAGAAAATAACATTGGGAGGATTCAAATGACCAGAACATATTATAGTTAATAAGTTAATTATTGTTTTCTTCGGAGAAGTCGACATCATGCGACGTCTTCTCCGAAAAACTCACGTGTCAGTCATGAAAGTCAATGAAAGCCTGAGATTCACTGTAAGATTCTCTGTAATCTGTGCTGATCATTTGATATTTTAATATCTCCCTTTTGTTTGTTGACAGTTTAACATGATGTCACCTGATACTGTGTAGATTAGAATAGACCATGTAGAAGGAGAAGCAAAATAATCATGTATATACCTTGGCGTAACTATTACACAGGAGTAATTAAAGGACGACTTCACCCATTTTCAACCTATCTTCATATAATTGGTCTTCACTAATGCTCATGATAATATGGTACCATTTTTGTCTGTGTCTCAGAGGAGGGCTGTGGACGGTTCAGAATTCCGCCTACCAGTGACATCATCGATGGGGAATCGAAGCTAATAGAAACGGCAGCCTTTCTATTCCTGGGAAGTTACAATGCTATGTTAGAAGCCATTGTTCACGCGTTAATAAAAATCAAAAGAAAAAATGTAAAATCTGCCTAACGATGATGTCACTGGTAGGCGGGTTTCTGGACTGTCAACAGTCCTCCTATGAGACACAGACCGAGTAGAAAAAAATGGTACCATTTTATCATGAGCATTAGTGAGGACCAATTATATAAGATAGGTTGAAAATGGGTGAAGTCGTCCTTTAATATACTATAACCTTTTCACTATAGCGTATTCTCTACAGAAAGTATTCGTTTCTCCATCCTTTGCCTAGTGCTGGAGGGCAGCATACACTAAGGGGGCAGGGGTGGGTGGGGCAAGGGTGAGGGGAGGCACGAGCGCTTAGCAAAGAGATACATACGATACGGACTTGCAAAGATGACAGAATAGAAGAAAGAGGTAGCCAGAAAGAAAGAAAGAAAGAACGAACGAACATACGAGGAGGGGGCCATGCCTAGACGGGGAGATCTAACTCATTGACTCAATCCTTACACTGTCATCAGAAGCTGCCTTATCTATTTTCACCTCAGGCAGTAGGCGTCCCCCGGGCCCGGGGCCGATCAGCGACACCACGCCATTGCAGTCCACCGTGCTGTTCCTCTTGCCGATCAAGCCCGTGTAGCTGTTGCGTCGGTACGGGCTGAACAGGGAGCCCCGGCGCTCCTCGCACTCCTCCACCGTGCTGTGCTCGTCGTCGGCAAACTCGTTCTCCGAGTCCTTGCCACGGCCCTTGAAACTGAATATGCTGCTCTTGCTGTTGTGGCGGGACAGGAACGGTGAACCGGGGATGCTCAGGAGGGACTGCAGGAAGAAGAAGAGGAAGAGGAAGAGGAAGAGGAGAGGAGAGGAGAGGAGAGGAGAGGAGAGGAGAGGAGAGGAGAGGAGACAATATGGAAAAAGTGGAATGGAGGAAAGACGACAGGAGAAATGAGATGAATAAGATTGATGTGCACTGGGGAGTTCATGAGTTAGCATTGATTACACTGTAATTTCTATGCTCTTTGTCATCATTTCCAGAGGTCGGGATCAAGGGCAACAGCTGTGGGATATGGAAAAAAATGTGCACAACCTGCATACCTTTCCCCACGGGAGTGTGATCACGTGATTTCATGATAAATAGGGGAAAATGCATAATTAGGTCAGTGATATCCTACACCAGCAAGGTCACAAACACAGGCGTGAGACTACATCATGGAATGGAATACAGGTCACGATGACATCAATCTAGACCACCACTAGTATTGATCCTGATATCATTACACAACCACGTAGAACATGCCAACTCAACTGAATTGACCGTTATATATATTTTGAACCACAAAGCACAAAGCAGACATAATGTTCTGTTGCCCTACAGTAAACGTATTGTCTGAAAACAAACAGTGAAGGTGTAGTTGCAAGACCATTTAGAAGAACATCTGGCCGTTGCTTGATAAATCAAACCGTGACGGATGGTTTAAATTGTTGTCCGAGTGTTATGTAACCTTGTGTGAGCCTCGCTCTCTTGTTTGGCAGATACTCTTTGGAACGGCATGATTTGAGTGCCAGCACAGCCAGAGTTAGCAGTGATTACCAAAGCTGTAGGCCTGCTCCCTCTGAAACATTCATATAACGTTAATCACTGTGAATAATTCAGAGCCTGCTGTATCTTCGACCAGAACACACCCTGTAGTATGTGAGCTCATGGAACGCTGTTCTGTTGCAACATATACTAAATCTGAAATGCTTTTCATTTGGTTGAATTAATCGTCTAATATGCAACCTTCATTGTATTCTGTTCTACAGTACATACAACACATTCTCACAGATAGGCGTCAGTTATTTCCGCTCTGTCATTTTCACTCCCTAATGCTTTACTATAAGACTACAAAAACTAAAAGGCACGCATTGGAGCTTTAAATACAACTTGAATCGAGGGTTGGGCCAGCTGTCTTGGTGGCTAACCTGGTAGCAGCGTTTTAGTAGTAACTGCAACCTCCTGTGATCGAATCCCACCGTGGGTTCAACTTATTTTTTTTCTCTCTGCATATTTTTTGTGAGGTTAGGGTTAGGATTAAGGCTAGGTTTAGGCATATTTTTGTGAGGTTAGTATTAGGGTTAGGTTTAGGTATATTTTTGTGAGGTTAGGGTTAGGTTTTGTCAACATGTGACCATGTAAAAACTTGACATTTCAGAGCAACTGACAGAGCGGCAAAATGTGATGCCTTGGGGGCAGTAAAAAATAGTAGTAATAGTAAAAATGAATGGACAAAGCGACGCCATTGGTTTCTACAGACCGTAAATGAAGCCGTTTGTTCAGGAATTTCAAATCCCCCATCTTTCTATATCGTGTCATAGCTAATGCGACCGCAAATTAATGCTATTGGTTGGGTAGCTTGTCAATCAAGAGCGGGGGTGGGGAATGAATGCTATTGGTTGTGTAGCTTGTCAATTAAATCATCCCGCCCCTCTTAGAGCATACCCTACTTTATTGTCAAACTTTAAATAAATGGGACCATAATTTACCAAAACGCATATCATGATGATTGAAAGAAGACTTTAAACTAGCGACTAGAAGCATATAGTATTTATGACAATGTTTATTAAGGTAAGAAAATCATGTCTAAAGTTTGTCAAAAACCCACCCACTTGCATTGAGAAAAGATATATAGACACCAGCAGGGGTAAAACAGCAAAACTACAGGCAATTCATATGAACTGTCACTTCCTATATAGACTCAATTTCAAAGGCCAATGCTGGGCCCTTGCTTGGGAGTGAGAACGGGTTGGTATACAGTGCACATGTAGCATGTCTATTCCCATTTTATGTTTTAGTCTCATCAGATGTGGCACATGATGGCATGGTTCATTCCTATGGCACATTTAGCAACCTAAATATTTCAATTTTGAAAGTAAAGAAAAACATGAAAAATCATGCATATTTCCATTCGCCCGCCCTCACTCTGGATTACATGCTGTCCAAATACGACCTCTCTCTCTTTTCTGACCTGGTTTATAATGGAAGACTTTCGACCCAGGCGGTTGTCAGGGAAACGGAAGCGACTCCTGCTCTTGCTGCCGTCGTCCGACTCCGACTTGACAAACTTCTCACTGTCGCCTTTCTCCTTGTCCTGCTCCTTCTGCCTCCACTTCTTCTTGCGGTTGCGTCGCTCTTTCGCGCTCTTGGAGCTAAGCTTGGACATCTCAGAGGAGCTGCAGGACAGGTGGCCCCCTCCGTCATCCTCCACTGCATCCTCCGACACCGTGCCTGCAGAGGTCGCCATGGCAGCCGTCTGCCGTGGAACACAAGTCAGAACGATGACATCACTATGACTCAGTAAAAGGGCCGTTATTCACACCAACACGTTTTTTAAAACTATATTTTTTATAGTTATAGTGCTCAGTGTGAACGGCCCTTAAGTAAGTAAGTAAGTAAACCTATTTGTACTTACATGGGTAAGTAACTAAACCTATTTCTTCTTAAAAGGGTAAATACTAAACCTATTTGTATTTAAATGGGTAAGTAACTAAACCTATGTATACTTAAATACATAAGTAAAACTATTTCTACTTACATAAAATGTTATGTAAGTAGAAATAGGTAATATAGGATTATAAACCCATGCAGGTAAGTATTAAGCCTATTTCTACTTACATAGGTACAGTTTGTACTGTAAAGAAACACAGCAGAGTGCAGATGTGTGCTGAGCTTCCACCTTTAGTATGTGATAAAATTAATTATATGATTGTCTAGTGTACAGCCAAGGGCAACATTCAAACCTGGGCATCCTCCTGTTGTCTCTTGAGCTGTTCCAGCATGACCTGGAACTCTGCCAACTTCTGTGCCGCCTCCTCCATGGTGGCCTGGTTCTGCTCCTCATAGGCCATGGCCACCACAGCCAGGATCAAGTTCACCAGGTAGAAGGACCCCACGAAGATCACAAGCACAAAGAAGATCATGTAGGTCTTCCCAGCCGCCCTCAGTGTCTGTTGGGAGGAGGTGGCAGAGGACAGGGGAAGGGGGTTGGGGTTGGGGTTGTGGGTAGCAGGGACCGGACAGCAGACACATTGGTGACATGCGAGACGTGACCTCCGACCCTATCGCATCTCATTGTTGACCTTTCAGTTCCTCCCTCATGTGACTCATCAGAATGTCAGCCAGAACCACTTTTGGATGGCAAAATTAACAGGCACTGCATTGTGGGTAGAATGACTAGGTTGTACTGGGCAATTCTTTCACACTGAAATCACATGCAAGAGAAATTACGCAGATAAAAAAGACAAAGCATTACTTTGCCTTAATGATACACTACAGTATGCCATGTTAAACGCAAAAACCCAATTCAATAACCTGTTTTCTCAATGTTCAATACACAGTAAAATCATCCATGTTAATTTAACTTTAAGAGCATACAAATGTAACCAAATGGACATTTGCACACTATACACTCATTAACACAGAGGATTTTACTGTGTACGACAGCCACATTCATTTGGATAAAGTATGCAACTATGATGATGTAGACAGGTTGTAGGACAGCAATATTGTACACACACCTCAATAAACAAATGTATTGTGTGTTTTGTTCTATTCGCGGAGGTAATATAGAGATTAAAAGTAGAGCCAAGGCAGCCTTACTTAAAGGAGTAGTTCACCCAAAAAAATACTTCCTGTCTATCAATTACACACCCCATAAAGCCTTGAATTCATGGACATTTTTTTGTGTTTTTGTCGCATTCCAAAGCCAATAATTTGATGACTGGCGGATATCTCCGGTAGGAGACTCTTTGAGTACTCTACTACTCTCCTATTGACAATGATCAAATGGTCATCAAATTATTGGCTCAGGAATGCGACAAAAACTAAATAATATCCATGAATTCAAGGCTTCATGGGGTGTGTAATTGATAGAAAATAAGTATTTTTATGTGTGATCTACTCCCCACTTGAACCCCAGCGTCCATATTCTGGATGGGAACATCAGCCGCTTTGCAACGCATTGTGAGCTTGTAGATCAGCAATTCTTTGGCGAAGAGATTTGGTGTAGAAGTGGTCGAAGTACAGTTGTAACTCAAGTTCAGTTCTCTAGGACTAAAGGGGTTTAAGTGGTTAAAAATACAAATGTTCCCTTCTCTACAGCCATGACTTGGAAGAGGGACTATTGTCTGCAGGGAGCAGAGCCAGGAAAAAAGGACTTCCTAGGATACAGCAGGGCAATTCCCTTGCCCACAATCAATTATGAATGCAGTTTACATGCAGTGCCGGGAAAAGTATCCAACGGAACACACCATGACACTCCACTACGTACTAGCATAAGGAACAGAAACCGAAATGAGTCCAATATATTGCCTGACCCATACAGTATGTACTGTAACCAAATATCATGCATCTAAATAAAAACACAAACAAATCTCAGCATCTGTGAAATTATTCGCCTACATGGCATAAAGTGCTTACATCAAAACTCCAGATGCCTATGGATGTGGGCAGCTAAGATACTGGGAAGAGGGGGGTCAACTATGAAAAATACAATCTCATTTGCTCATGCTCTGCCATACACAATTTCAATCCATGTCATACAAAATTACTCATGAAAAAGGTTTGCAGCGAACCTGCACATTCGTCACTCCAAACATACAGTACATAATAGCAGTACAGAGCCATGTACACGGGAGCTGAATTTCAAAGATAGCACCAGAAATAGCAGTATGAGCTGGGATGCACCCATCAGCTCTCATCTCCCTCACTGGTGGTGGCCATACTGTAATCCTGGGCTGTTAATATTTAATACTTCCTTCCCACTGTTCTGGCTCCTGTATGTTGAATCCTTGAGTGTCTCTCTCCACCCATTACAAGAGCAGCTTTCTGCTGGGCTGAGAGACAGACAGGGCAGCCACGGTCCGGCCACAGGATGCAGATGTGGCTTTAAGAAATTCAATAAGTGGTATTGCGTTAGCTGTTATCTTCGACAGGAAGTCAGCCTTATCTGCAGGGATACCCATGTTTTTACAGGCTCCCTACTACTACTGTAATGTCCTACAGAGGTTACTGTGTCCTGCCTGTAATGGATAATAATTACATTTTTTTTAAAGGGTGAGTGGGCGCCCCACTCCTCTTTCTACCGTTCCCTTTTATTTAGAGAAGTGGAATAACTGTGAGAGTGAGTCAGTGACGGAGGAGTTACAGTACATGACAGTTATGGCACTGGCACTGCCTCTCTGCCATTGACAGGAATAAGGATTCAATCATTTAACATACTTAAAGTAATGTATTTCATATATCATAAAAATTAATTGTGGTGTGTGTGTGTGTGTGTGTGTGTGTGTGTGTGTGTGTGTGTGTGTGTGTGTGTGTGTGTGTGTGTGTGTGTGTGTGTGTGTGCGCGCACACACGCGTGCGTGGTGGCAAACATGACCAGATGCCAGACTGACTTATGGATGTGCAGCAATCTTACCAGCATGTAGAGGTTCTCCCAGAAGTCCTGTGTCATGAGCCGAAAGAGAGTCAGGAAGGCCCAGCCAAAGCTGTCGAAGCTGGTGTAGCCATAGTTTGGATTCCTCCCAGCTTTCATACACATGAAGCCCTCCGGACAGCGCCTAACAGAGGGGGGGGGGGGGGGGGGGGGGGGGGGGGGGCGGGTGAGTCATTGTAAGTTTGCATATACTAGTCTGGCATCAGGCAGACTACACTAGGTATTGGTGGCATCAGTGGCAGAAGAAGAAGGGGGGGGGTAAAGGCTACTCACCCAGAGTCAGAGCTGTTCCCACAGAGTAGAGCATCCAGTTGGCCGGGCAAGAAGTAGAAATTGGCTGAGGAGAGCACAGACAGACAGCCAATATGAGTCATTTACCTTCTCCCATGTGCTTTAGCATCTACAGTGGTTCATTCATTGTTTTGCAACGTCTATTCAATGTGCTCAAACCCAACTTCAGTTTGCCCATGTATTTATGATTCCAAGCACTTTATTTAATTTCAGGTTTTGTCCAATAATGTATCATATAAGAAATTTAATTGCTAGCTTCAGCAGATGGGATTGTCATTGGAGTGTAGTTATTTTGGCTGACGATTCTCAACAACAGAATGCATTGAAATAAAGCTAGATGTAATTACATTAAACAGATTGCAATATCTGTTGCAATATCTGTCAATATGTGGCTGTACGGCATCTACTCACTATCGTTATTGATGTACTCGTTCCACTCAAACCCCTTGCTCCCATTGGACAGGTAGTTCTCAGTGGAGTTGATTGGCCAGATCACACACTTCTGACGCAGGTTGCCCATGAAGAGCTGGAGGCCGATGAGTGCAAATACACTCAGGCAGAACACGGTCAGGATCATCACGTCCGACAGCTTCTTCACGGACTGGATCAAGGCGCCCACAATGGTCTTCAGACCTATAGACATGAGCCACGCACACAAATCCAGGATATGATGCGGACGCTGCTAATGCCAGCCGTGCCTACCTTCTAGATCTAATGTCTCCCTAATTCAGTTGGAGGTACTGTAATGTTGTTGCATGTACACTACAGTTAATACTGAAGACACTAATCCTTTCTGGGGGAGTTTAGATTAGATTTAGGTAATAAAGTGGGATTAGGTCTGTCTGTAGTGCTAGGCTGTATACCTGCAGTATTAAAACTAGCTAGACTCTACAAATACATTTTCTTAATGCAATAAATAATTTGAAAACAATTTAAATATTTGCTAAATAACATGGCATTATGATTATACATATTAAGTAGAGGTGCAGAACACATTTGTGTTTACCTGCCCTGGTAATGTGGGAGGTTTACAGGAATCCTGTACCGAATATATTGTAACTACATATACTGTACAGTACTGTATAGGTACTAGGTCATATATTTTGGACAAAATCGACAAGAGTAGACATACATAACATAATTTCTACAAACAAAACAAACAGTTAGTACTTGAGAGACTTCCCTTTCTTTTCTTTTTCAGAGCCATTATCTTCACAGTATCCAATCTTGGCAATCTTGGCAGAGTATCCAATTACACAAACAGGCTTTTAGACTGGAGAGTCACTAGTACACAGAGTCTCCTCTCAGCTAAAGAGGAGATGAGACTTCCAGAGAGATTTTGCACTGTACTGCCAATGATGGATCAAGAAATAGGGTGGCAAGACTCTGAAGAAGAGTGAGAGGAAATCCCATAGGAAAGAGAGCAGAGCAGCACGACAAGGGCAAGGGGCCATGAGAGAGGGACAGAGGCACAGGCAGGGGGGGGGGCTAGAAACGGCATGCAAGTCATTTAAACTCCAAGGCTGAAACGGACCAATTCAATGCCAGTGCCAATTGCACTTTCTTGAACTGCCTTGTTTGTGTGCGTGTATATATATTTATATATATATATATACAGTACCTATACATAAGGGTAACCTTTGGGAAAAGCACTGACTCCCCTTACCCCAACCCTGTATCCTGTCCCACATCTTTAACTAGAGACAAAATCGGTTTACCTTCCAGACAGGCCTCCTCTGGCAGCATTCACTTGGGTCCCGCAAAAAACTCAAACAACATGGAACCAGGTTGGCCATCAGCCCCTGGCGGGGTGGCTGTTTGGTCTCTACAGATACAGTAGGCTTTACCAACTGTACACACCTCGTCTTGAAAAGTGTGGTCAAAAAAATTGCTAAATAGATCTGCTATTTTTGATGAATTTTCACCCCAGAATAGGGACGCTATGGTTTAAGTGGTTAATGTGATCACTGTGGGCCACAAGGTGTACCCTATTGCCACTAATGAAGTGCATGTGATGATTGGTCACTGCTAGGGCTGAACGATTTTGGGGAAAAATCTAATTGCGATTTTTCTGACCGATATTGCGATTGCGATTTGATTGCGATTTTTTAATAAAATAAAAAAAATCTTAAACATTTTTTTAAAGTCAAGCTTCAGTTTAGTATTCACTGTGTACGTTTAAAAAGTAATTGGAAGTAATGGAACATTACCAAATGGCATACAATTTATTTACTGTTCTAGATTCTAATAAATAAGGATGAGAACTAAAAGATATGAATTGCTTCATTGCTTCCAACATGTATCTTCCAAGTACTTTTTTCCCATGTATATATTCAAACATTTAGCTGGAATAGAAATAGCTTATTTTTGTAAACAACCCAACATTGAACTTGTTAAGTCATTAACTTATGGCTCAAGAAGAGAAGCTTTTTTCTGAAATTAAGTTCAATCAATAAAAATAAAAATAAAATTAAACAAATAATTACCATTTTGTGTAAACAATTCACAGCAGTGAAATAAGTAGGTCTTTCACTTATGGCTCCAGAAGCATATTTACTGATATCCAGTATTTAGCTTATGTAGATTAACATTCAACTAAAATGTAACACTTTTTTGTCTCACAAGCCAAAGTCCTCTCCTACTGTACATTGTATTACTGCTACTCCTTGGAAGTGAAAAACTCAGAATACATAACGCAGTGGTGGAAAGTAACCAAGTACATTTACTTAAGTACAATTTTGAGGTATTTGTACTTCACTTGAGTATTTCTAATTTCCAATACTTTAACTCCTACTCCACTACATCTCAGAGGCAAATATTGTACTTTTACTCCACTACAATTATTTGAGAACTTTAGTGACTAGTTACTTTGCAGATATAAATTATAATATTATAAAACCTACATTAACCACTTTAATTTGAAAATAGCCGATCTACAAGCTCACAACTCGCCGCGATGCGACGCGTTGTGAGCTTGTAGATCTGCTATTTTCAAACATAAGTACTTTTGGTACTTTAAGTACATTTTGATACCAATACTTTTGTAGGCCTACTTTTATTCAAGTCAATTTTGAATTTGGGATTTTTACTTGTAACAGAGTACTTCTACATTGCAGTATTGATACTTTTATTTAAGTACAACATTTGAGTACTTTTTCCACCACTGTACATAAGTGACAAAGATACAGTTCATAGTCGCTTCTTTTGTTTTGGGCTTGTTTTCATAGACAGGGTTGCTTATTTCTCTCACAAAACCTGGCAACACTGACCAGGAAGTGCTGTGCATTGTATTGTTTACATCAGATCACAGCATCCAACAGAAATAGTTTAATAATGATGGGAAAAATATAAGTTACACTTACAGAAACAAACATAGATAGGAGCAACACTACTACTACACTACTTGTGTCGCACCGAAAATAATGTTTTACCGCTACGCGCGACACGGCCGTTCGACAAACTTTAAATACTCGCAGCCGACGGCGATACACTATGAGAGGGACAGAGAGAGAGAGGGGGGGGCGCTGCCCTCTCGCTCCCTGTAGAGAGAGGCAGCCACTCTGGATAGAAGGAGACAAGTCCCGCGGGTGCTCTGGGATTAATATTAATATTAAAATTATTTATTATGATAAAAATTAAAAATTAAAAAATCGCGGCCTTTGCGATTAGCTAATCGCGTGGTTTCAAATCGCGATTTCGGTTTGAAAACGATTAATCGTTCAGCCTTACTGCTGATCCTGCCTTTCTTTGTATATAATGATGTTGGTTCCATTTGTCAGCATACCATATGCCTGAAGAGGGTCCTTGACTGAAACCTGACCTATTCAATCTTTTCTGAGTGAAGAAAGAAGATGTCCATGATTCCTTAAGGAATACATGTCTAGTCAACCAATGCACCTGTCACTGTCACAAAGATTTCATTCAGGTGTGCAAGAGACTTTTGATGACCCAATACAATTATTACATTTGGATGTGATCCACAGTTGTTTTGATCAACATCTTCTATCAGGAGATAGACAGATGTATGGTCATTCAATCGTCCCATCAGTGTCCCCAACAACTTCTACAATGCTGTTTCTTGTTCCATGTGATATCATTCAAGTAAGTTGTAAAAGAAAAATTGTAAAAAAAAAAGGAAAAAGAAAAAAAGGCAAATCAAACTTCCAATGCCATTTGTCAGCCAAGCTCTTAGTAGGCTTATTGTAAAGCAAGTGACTCAAAAGCATCATGCAGCATAAGAGAAATGTTCACAAACTAGGCTTGGCAGTCTTCATACATAAATAAATAATGGGTATATTCTGTGGGATCTCTCTAAGAGCTATGCCATTTCTCATCTGAACATCGACACAAGATTTCTCTTTAGTTTGAGAGCAAGATCAGCTTCCAATTCAACTTGGTAAAACCACTGAAAATGTTTATTTTTGTGTTTTAAAGGAGGAAACACAATCTGTTAATCACTCCTTTGTTTCCAAATGTATCTTAATGATCCTCTTGTAATAATGTTCTATAAGAATCTTGCTTTATAAATGTGTTGTTGATGGCAATGTTCACAAATATATTTTTTTAAATATTATTGGCTGGTGAATGCCATTTATGGTACCTTTAGGGTAGTGTTAAAAGAAGTATATTCTATCAACTATCAGTTAGCTTTAGTAAAGGGCATGGACATTGTATATTCCAAAAGCTAGTGAACAGAGCGAGTCAAAGCCATTTTCTGAGGAAAACCACAGCTGCCTTTGGAAAGAAGCCTCAGAATGAGAGTGCTACGGGGGCAAAAGAGAGTGCAGACACTTTGGTGGAGGCCCTAGAATAGACTGCAAAGCCTATCAAAAATGTATTAGTACCATTTTTGATAATTTTCAGAGGGGAAAATAAATAAAAAATGGGTTGCCTCCAATTAGTATTTTAATTTTTTTGGTCACTGTTGATAAATCATAATCGTAATCATAGTAGTGAGTAGAAAAAGAAAGGGGTGAGAGGGTCAGCCTTAGTGTTTAAACTGAGTCTCACCTGGAATGACAGAGATAGTTTTCAATGCTCGGAGAACTCTGAACGTTCTCAGCGCAGATACATTGCCCAGGTCCACAAACTCTGTTACATATCTGGAATAGGGGAAGGATCACACACAGAACAGACACCAATGACAAAAACACACACGCAAGAGCACAACACCACCGAACCAGAAGGAACGACGCCACTCACAGAGCCTGTCCACGAAGGAGGAGGAAGGAGGAGGGGCGGAGGTGAGGAAATAAAGGAAAGATAGAAGACACGCACACCTAACACCAACCCCGCCCTCGACCCCACCCCCATCCTGTCTTACCTGGAATTACAGAAATAGTTTTCAATGCCCTCAACACCCTGAACGTGCGCAGAGCTGAGACATTGCCTATGTTTACAAACTCTGTTATATACCTGCAGGATCAAACCACAGTTACAACAGCTCATTATTGACATGCACAGATGATGAAAACCTACACAGGAGCCAGGATGGATACTAATGGGTGAGATACAACATGTCAGCAGTGGGCAGGACGATACGGTGCCTCAAACTGGACAGAAGGAAGGTAAATTACAGAGGACGTTAGAGAAAGATTGAAAGATAAATCAGATGGATGGACGTGAGCTTTCTGCAGGGAGGCTGCTGAGTGTCTGATGAAAGCATTCAATCCCATAGTGAAGCCAGTGGAAACTCAGATCAACAGACGAAATGGATGTGATATCAAAGAAAGAAAGAAAGAAAGAAGCAAGTATTACATCATTGAATACTATAATAATTTTCTTATGTTAATCTGATTGATCTTCTGACTATTTCATGTTTCTAAACAGATTAAAATGGTATAGAGATTAAAATGGCATACAGATCCATGACATTAACAGAAAGAGACCTTTTTAAAAGTACTTACGCCATAGAAATGACCATGAAGTCCAGCCAGTTCCATGGGTCTCTAAGGAATGTAAAACCGTCTATACAGAATCCTCGTGCACAGATCTTTACAAGAGACTCAAACGTATAAATTCCAGTGAATGTGTACCTGGAAGACAAAAGCGTTTGACAGAATTAGTATGCCACAGTAAGTCATTTTCTAAATGTGTCTCATGCACTGTCATTAGCTGGAGAAATACCAAAACAGAGTAGAGAGGGTAAAGACGTGTGAGGGTAATGGTTCATTTATTTAACCGTATCGCTTGCAAAAAATGACTGATTTCATGGTCATATGACTAATGCTGGGCTCACAGGATACTTGGGGTGATTTTGGGGGAATGCCCTCCCAACTACTGAGAGGGGCTTTCCCGTTCTAGCCTGATCGGGAGAGATTATCTGTAAAGATGATGTGTAAGTGGTTCAATATCCAGGCTTAACCCACCCAATTTGCTCACAGACGATCGGGGCCACCCCGATAATTATTTAACACTTTATAAAATTCTCTGGATGATTACATCACTGTCAGAGGGGGACAGCAGGAGTGGCGCGAGACCGAGACAAAAACAACTACAAGGAGAGAAACATTCAGTGAAAGAGAGGACAGATGTTTACATCTGCTTCCACATCAAAATATGAGAATCTTATAAGATTATCATGTAGTGTGTGATGTAAAAGGATTTCCAAATCGTCTAAGATTTTAAAACTCCTGTAGTCTGAGCCCAGCTTCAGTATAAATTAGGCTTAAGTCAGACAAAAGCATTAAGGCTAATTTATACTTTAAGTGTCCAGCAACATCTTTTCAGTTGAAAAATATATATAAATCCAGCAACACTTGTCGAAAGGGCCATCCTATCCTATATTAAAATTGGCTTAAGGGAGGACCGGCAGGTGGAAGAGCGAGCAGACCATGTGTGCATGTGTAGTGCATGTGTAGTCCATGTGTACATGTTTAGTGCATGTGCATGTTTAGTGCATGCATGAGTGCATGTGTACTTACTCTACTTGTTTGGACCACTCAGGAGGATCACTAAAAGTCATGAATATGCAGTTGGTCAAAATAGTAGCCATGATGATCATACTGAAAAGAGTGGGGTATTAGTTAAGGAAAATAACAAAATAGAGGAAAAACACAACACAACACTCTGACACATCACTTAAGCGGCAAAACAGCTGATGCTGATGATGAACCAATAATGTGATTTCTACAGGCAGATTAATGCTAAGTTTGCTAATTAATGCTAAAGCTATCCTGAGTCTGGAGCAGCACTTTTAGAAAACCTCTAAGCAGCACCTAACAGCTGGTGGATAAGTGTACATGTTGGTCACACAGGTTGCCATTATTTTACAGATGAAATATTCAAATGGTATAGAGTGGAAGTACACTTCCACACCTTCAGGTGTACATTAAGGGTTGTGTTAACTTAAATTTAAGGTTAAGCCTGATACTTAGCTATCTACAAGCTCACAGCGCGTCACATTTGTGAGCTTATAGATAGGCTATAATTTGCCGTGTGACACCAGTGTGGTACAACTAAGCATAACTCAAGCGTTAGAGGTCAGTAATAGCTCATGGCATTTAGCTGAGAATGGCGGGATATCCTGGAGAGTTGTGTGTCATCATGATGACTGAAACCTCAACTCAACCTTATGCACTGCATCATGAAACACACTCACTCATGCGTGCAAACACACACACACACACACACACACACACACACACACACACACACACACACACACACACACACGCAGACACATGCAGACACACAAAAAACCCAAATTAGTTTTGAATAATTTATATATATATATGTATGTATATATATATATCCAATTGAGATAATATATATGCAGTAGGTATACTGTAGTAGGACTTTTAAATAGGCAGATTGTGGGTCCAATGTGTTTAACCAAGTGTGTACCAAGTCGTTGGATGAGGCCCAGTATCATATGGGGATTGGTTTCAGTGTCATTTTCAGCATCCAGTAAATCAATGGTCCAAGTTGACCTACTTTACTGGAGGAGGATTGCTTAGATCAGCCACAGCCAGTGCTATGATTTGTGCCTTTCTTTCCATTTCTTTAATTGAAGCTTCTCTCTACAGAAGAGCGATATGACACTGGCCTCCGGCTAGACTGGCCGCATGCTCTCAAACGCCTGTGTGAGAATGAGGGCATAGTATTTAACCAATGAACCCTGATTGTGAAGGCTTGTTGGGCATTGAGAATGAGTTATTGTATCTGTACTTCCATTATGATAAATAAAATTGAACATTAATTTAAAGTGATAGTTCACCCAAAACAATATGTATTTTCTATCAATTACACACCCCATGAAGCCTTGAATTCATGGAGATATTTTAGTTTTTGTCGCATTCCTAGGACAATAATTTGACTCTTTGAGTCTCCTACCAGAGACTCCACCGGTAATCAAATTATTGGCTTAGGAATGAGACTAAAACAAAAAAAAGGCCCCATGGGGTGAGTAATCGATAGAAGAAAAGTCATTTTGGGGGTGAACTATCCCTTTAACCCCACATTTAAGAGTTACTTTAACACTCAGGATTTCCTTGTGTGATTTTCCTATCCTGTTTAAAGACCACACTTGCCAGCCATTTTAGAAATACAGAAAACCTTATTTTCTTTCACTTTCCTGTAGTCTCGCTACCTGGTTACTGTAGCTTTATTAGCTCTGGTAATGACATGCTGAGTGTACAATACATAACCTGTCTTATAGCAGCAGTCTAATGCCTCATTTATGAAGAATTTACAAGCTCACAAAGCATTGTGATGCGACACGTTGTGAGCTTGTAAATCTTCTGTTTTTGGTGCGCATTTCCATCGTACGACAAAGTATAAATCAGGCTTAACACTGAACATCATTTAGCAGCAGTAAGACAGAGGCAACGTCATCATGAATAATAGACATGGACAGGAAACACTTTTGTCTCCAACTGTTCAGACACCATTTGAAAGGATATGAATGTATCAAAATTTTAATAGCTATTCGCCTAAAGATGTTAAAAGGACTTATGAAGTACAAGGCAGGGTTGGCACTAAAGCGGAAGATTGTCTTCCCTTTATTTATCACTATAAATGTCTGTGGAGAGAAGAAAAAGAGGGAGGACAGAGAGGGAGAGAGGGAGAAAAGAGTGGCAGAGAGAAATAACTGTTATATATGTGCACTGATATACATAATCATACAATAGAACAAGTGTAAAACAGGTAAACTGCACATATTGTTTACAAGAAGACAATAGGAAGCTGTTGAGTAAAACTCCTGCAGATTAATTAATTAATTTAGACAATATAACCATTTTGTACCATATTGTACCAATAATGTACCATATCTTTCTCCACATCCATCTACATGTGCATATATACAATTCAAACAAAATCATAATTTGTATATACCTGTACAGTATGTATGCATATGAAGTTTCTGTAAGAAAAAAGTACTGGAAACATATTTTCCCATTTTTATACAGCAAAATGGCCATCACTTTCAGCTGATGTGGAGTCTGGTTTGTTTTGGAACATCACTTGTTTAGTTGTTGTTTTCCCCTGTCAAATAATTACAATGTTTGTTTCTCTACTGGAAATGTTGGGCATGTAGCGACACGCTGTACAAGAGCCTGCTTGCTTGACTGGCTGTCATGGCAGTGGTGGCATTTGAGAGGAGGAGCGAGCAAGCAAGACAGCGAGCGAGCGAGAAAGAAAGAAAGAAAGAAAGACCAAGTGGGGGCTGGCAAACCTCTTTCAGTGGATAACCTCATAATTGTTTGAATAAAACATGGAG
>NC_139947.1:34691478-34733978 GCF_963454915.1 Gymnoscopelus microlampas | reverse complement strand
TTCGCTTATGATGATATGCCCAGAATAGGGACACTAGGGTTCATCTATGCATTGTTTCATAGGCTACTGTAAGACCAAGTCAAAACGTTGAACCTAAATCCATCTACTGGCACACTGGCTCCTCAGGGATGACTTTCAAGGTCATCCACCCCAGAGCCAAAGCAGCACTACGTCACAGTCACCTTCAGATGTGACACAAACCTCAGGGAGTCATGGCTCCTTTAAGACAAGCAGTGTCATCTTAGCCCGCCCGGTGCTGCTGGATTTCGTTTTGGAACAATTAGTAAACTCTGTCATGTGGAACAACAGAGTTTCAACAGTTACCGACAACTCTCAAGTGCCCCTCTCTCTCTCTCTCTCTCTCTCTCTCTCTCTCTCTCTCTCTCTCTCTCTCTCTCTCTCTCTCTCTCTCTCTCTCTCTCTCTCTCTCTCTCTCTCTCTCTCTCTCTCTCTCTCTCTCTCTCTCTCTCTCTCTCTCTCTCTCTCTCTCTCTCTCTCTCTCTCTCTCTCTCTCTCTCTCTCTCTCTCTCTCTCCAAGCTGCTAAACGTAATTACGTTCTGTAACCAAATCATGAAATCAAAGAGAGCAAAACATACTCACTTTGATAAGCTTTGTTTTGTGAGGAGGCAAGTTTTCTAAATTCATCATAGCACAGAGAATCCAATATAATAATGTGTTAGGGCTAGATTGACAGAGAAACAAATATATGCTGGCTATTATTCATTTTCCTTGGAACAAAAATATCAAGACATTAACACATAAAGTCTGTCGGACTGTCGGACAGGGCCTAGTATGTACAGAAGATGTTACACATTAGCCTTTTTATCTATACTAGACCATACCCGGTCGACGCATCCGTGGGGGGATATGCGCACATGATCTGGCAACCCGGGAGGCGACATTGTTTGACACATAAACGCTAATAAGAAGCTGAGATTTGATGAAATTGAAAAACGGGCTTCACAGTTGCGTTCAGATGGTAATGGTCAATGGCTGTGTGCAAAATCAGAGCAATTGCTCCAGCCACTGAGGAGAACCGGGTAGCTTCACCTACTCACTCACCACTACAAACGGACGGACAGACAGAGGTTACTAGAATTATAGTAGGATATGGATATATATATCCAAATATATATAAATATATATATATATCCAAATCTCAAAAAACACCACACCACTGCTTCTTGTATAAACAAAATAACAAGGATAAAAAATCCAGATAAAATAGGTGTGCCATGCTGGTCCTGATGCAATGTGATTAACCTTATCTCTATCGCTGGTTGTTACAGACGGCTGACAAATGAATAGAAAAACCAACATAATGTGCCTCAGTAAGGTGTTGGGCCATCAAAGGCCACCAGAACAGCTTCATTGTGCCTTGGCATAGATACCTCAGTCTGAAATCTGACTGAGGTAGACTGCAAAAGACATAGCCACGGTAATGGTTCACATCAATTTCATATGCATCATTCAGTGACCGCTTGTGACCTGAGGATGAAGGCATTGTCATTCTGGAGGAGACCACTCATATCTGGATAGAAATGTTTCATCATAGGATCAGGGCGATCACTCAGAATATCGTTGTATTGATTTGTTGTGACCTTCCCTCTAAGGGGACAAGCTGACCCAAACCATGCCAGGAAAATGCCCCCAAACCATTAAAGAGCCACCAAACCCCCTCAATGTCGGGGTCAAGCAGTCAGGCCTGTATCATTCTCCTGGTGCATGCCACATGTGCACTCACCAGCTAAGGATGACTCATCTAACCACATCACTTTTCTCCATATCTCTGTAGACCATTGTCTATATTTTTTGCATCACTGAAATCTCAAATATGGCATTCAACTTTGTAATGGGGGGTTTATGCCATGTAATCCTACTATACCATCCCTTGTGTTGATCTTGAAGGATTGTTATGGCCAACAGTCTGATAGGATCCTGCATTTACGTACATTCTCAGTCACCTGAGGAACAGTTGCTCTTTTGTTTTTACTTCACACTAAGCACCTATGGTCATCGAATGTGTGCTTTTGACCACAATTAGCAAGCCTATTTACTGACATCTTTCCCGAATGATGATCGAATGATGATATCACTTTAGTCACTGTTCCTTTTAAAACTGAAGCTCCTGCTATCCGAGTCATTTTAGTTCAGTGGTATAACAACCTTAATTTAGCAGTCTATTATATAGCTTACATAATTGTAGTTATTATTATATACGTATGTATTTGTGTTGGGTTTTTGGGTAGAGGTGGGTGCAAAGTATTTGAGTGATTTCAGATCCCTCAACTGGGATGATATACACCAATCAAATTAGCCTTTTTTTTTAAAATGTTGGTCACAATTCCATGCTGTCTTCATTGAGCGTGTGTATGTGTGTGCATGCCTGTATCATAATCTGCATAATGTGCACATACATGCTTAGAACTGGAATTCTGGAAGAGGTTGCAGACCAACACACCATCTAAGAGTAAGTTACACTTTGTCACAAGACGGTGTCATTCGCCAAAGAAACAACACATTTATAAGCGTTTTCCACATGTAATTATGTTGTTTCCGTCGAGGTGTGTGTATATATATATACATGAGAGGAGCAGACGCATCAAACCTGGGGCATGAAGGTTGTGTGTGACACTGGGAACTCACTTTCTGAGTAGTACAGTAGAACGGGTCTAGGTCCTCCAGTGGCACCGCGACCATTCCTTTGGGAGTGTCCCCGTAGATGAAGGGGACGCTCTTCCCGGCCTCCAGGTCAGTGCTGGGCTTGGGCTTGTTCTCGTCGTCATCGTCGCGATAGCTGCTGTCCTGCTTGGGCGGCTTCTTGTTCTTTTCCTCTTCGAGGCGCAGGTCAAGGTTCGCCAAAGATTCGAGGGTAAACTTCTTGTAGCTGTGAGGTCCTGGTGCGAGAAGGGGTGCGGCCATGTTTTCATCCTGCAGCTACTTGCTCTTTAGGTTTCTACCATCCACGGTAGCCAGCTCTGCATGGGTGACCTGGGTAGAAAGACAATCAATGATTCTCAACCTTGTTTTAATTTCAAGGACCCCCCCCCAATTTGATATGCATAATGCCATCAATTTATCACATAATTGACAGGATATTCCAACTCTACACAACAAAGTTGTTCATTTGACACTTTAAAGTTAAATTAACACACAGATATTGTAGCTCTCTGTCAGGCCTGTCTTCCAAATTTCTAACTTAAATGAGCTGGTTTATTAAGCATTTCAATGTCATATTCAAGTCATGTTATTCATCATAATCTCAAATATTTTACATTTCTAAATATAACTAATATGCATATATGTGTGCAAAAATCACTCGTTTTTTTTGCATAACACTGTAAGTACTGTAGGTTAAATAAAATAAACCTTCTCGGTTTCCCCCCCAGGTGGATCCATTTAAAATTATAAGAGTAAATGAAGTGCCTTTAGATCACATTTTCTGCAACAATGGACCTCATAGAAATGTCCAACCAACCCCCCCCCCCCCCCCCTTGAAACCTAAGTTCACATACAGACCATATGCATATCATATTATCCTCGAATACTACTAGTACTTTTATCCTTGTAGAACCCCTTCTTACATCTGACAAAAGCTGATACCTATAATGTGTAGGTACACAGTTATGCGCACACACACACACACACACACACACACGATTCTCAGACATGTATAAAATAACAATGTTATTACTGTACTACAACAAAATCACACGGGTGGAGAGACAGTGAAGCAAGGACTTATTTGAAGATTATCAGGAAAATATATCATGATTTTGGGCCACATGTTTAACATTGATAAAGCCTTGTAACCCTCTGTGATGTTTGGTGCCCCCCTCCCCCCAAATTAAAGGGAGCCCTGACCCCAGGTTGGGAAACACTGCTCTAAAACTAAATAATGTGTTGGTCCTTAGAATTAGTGCATGTGAAATGTTTTTTCTTGCCTACCTATGTTGAATGCACTTTGTATAAAAGCGTTGGCTAAATGACTGTAATGTAATGTATACAACTGCTCAAGCTGCATTCGATTTAAGATGGATTGATGGCACAGGATAACTCAGATGAGAGGTTATGAGGTGTTCAGGGTGGGGGTATTGAGGAGAATACAACAGCACCCCAACTGACAGCTGCAAGCAGCCATAAAGCTCATTGACAGACTGCAGACAGTGTGTGGAAACACGTTCCCTTTATGGTATGCATTTCATTGTATTTCACCATGGCTATTGTTTGCAAACACAGACTAAATCTGTTCAACCCTACAGCAGTATAGGCCTACTGTAGATGCTCCTCCTCATGGATGTTTAAGGCCTCGAGCCAAAGCAATGGTGCTATAGCATCTGGTCACTAAACATTGGGCATTCCCCTAGCCTTGTCCTTTATGTTTCTTGGATAACTCATTCTAATCGAAATGCATGTCGAGAAAATGACATAGGAAGCTTCTTCCAATGTCCTTTACTGCATGCTTGACCTGGGTAATAATGCCCAATGTTAAGTGACCAGACGCTAGCAACATTGCGTTGGCTCGAGGCCTTAAACATCCATGAGGAGGAGCATCTCTACAGCATACTGCTGTAGGGTTAAACAGATTTAGTCTGTTTGCAAATAATAGCCTTGGTGAAATACAATGAAATGCAAACAACCATCTTCAGGTCGTTTAGAAATGAGTCCAGTGAGCCTCTAGCTTCATTTTCAGGCTACTCCATCGCACCAGGGTGTCGCCTGCCAAAAGAACTACCGCGACGCGATAGCAATAGCTTGTAGATCCGTTCTTTTTTTTGGGGCCAAGCAACACCCATATACAACTATACGGGCGCTGTCCATTTCAGCACCACATGAGACAGCAACATAAGATCTGCTGTTCTACTGCAGTCAGAACGGGATCAAATAACAAACATGACTTGATGAGGGCTGGAAGAGTAGGCCCGTATCCTGCAGCTTCTATGTCAGTGGTTTTCAACCTTTTCGGCATCTCATCAAACGGAGCACCGTTTGATGAGATTTAGACTCTCAAGACCCAAAACATAGAATATTTTGTTATAGTTGGATGAGATTTTGTCCACAAATCCATGCTGTATTGATGTGGTACCATTAGGAGAGATAACAGGCAAACGTTGATTCAAAAATAACAATTATTTAATTGTGTAAACTTCTTGTAAATTAAGTGATGCAGTCAGATGTTTAACAATAATTTAACTCTTGAGAGCGTAAGATGAAACCAAATGGACCTGTATGGTAACCAATAGTTAAAGATCTTTAAGGGTACATTTGGTTACCAACTCTCCATCATTTTGCTGGGGACCACCTGGAACCCCCTCAAGGACCACTGGTGGTCCCCGACCAACTGGTTGAGAACCACTGTTCTATGTAATCAACGTTATTAAGTTCTGGTACCGGTCTCCTCCATTAGGCCTGTCTAAGGGCTGGGCAATCAGATGATTTGAGTCGTCATCCAATTTTCATTGACGCAATATAAGGTTAAAGTGATTTGTTTAACTCCACCTGCTGTTTAAGATGGGCCTATACTATACATAATTTGCTACAGAGAGCAGATAGAGAAGTCTCCTGCGTACACAGCTTACCATAGTAAGAGCTTACATTGCTCACATACAGTAAAAGTGCCCCCCTATAAACCAAATTGACCATATACCAACTGCTGCAGTGGGTGGTTTCGTTTCATATGTCTGAAATGTCATACTGAGATTTGCAGTCGTAGATTTAATAGAATCACCCGTTTAATCTGGATATAACTTGGGAAGTTGGGATATTCATAAACGAATGTTTGACGAACATTTCAACACTAATGTCGATAGAGCCTTATCATTATAATTTATTTTTTCAGGACATATGATGTAGCCTATGCGTTTAACACGAGCCTTGAAGGATAATATGCACCACACCCGCGGAGCCATGTCGGTTTCCAAATCAATAAGGGCCACAGCTGTTAAATAAACCAACATAAAGCCTAATCATTAAATAAGATATGTAGACAAAATACAGAAAACAAATAATGACATTACCTGTGATGATGCCACAAAAGAAAACGTCAGAATTGTGCCAATGTTCGAGGCTATTGGTGTTGAAAGAAGAAACAGATTGGCTTCTCAATATCAAACCCACATTCGAAGCAATATGGTTCATTATCTTAATCCGGTGGTTGATGGAGCAACAACAGCAATCGGTTGACAGAAGACGATAGTCAAACTCATTTTCACCTGAATCAATCGAACTGTCCAGCCTAGTAGCCAAGCAATAATAATAAGATAAATGCCTTACAGTCATAATCCTTTGGTAGGGCAGTGATTCTGATGTTCCATCCTGTTCGATTCCCCCGAAAAGATGCAGGGCTGCGACATTTGTGCAACTGACAGGGTGGGATTTACCTTTAAAGCTACCAAACCTGTGCTCTTTTCGATGAAGAAATATTTAATCTAGGCTACTTACTTCGTATAAGCGTTACAGTGACTCCAGAAAGGCGTTGATTGACTGCAGATGTCGAGAAGATTGTGGAGAAGCTGCGGTTGTCGCCATATTGTTGTTGGTATCTGTATCTCCCCCTCAGTGCGTGGCGCGGTTCTCCTGCATAATTGATGACTCCCGGCAAAATGTAAGGGAGTGTCGGCGAGTGCCTTTCATCAAATGATAGGTCATTTAGGTATGTAGTCTCCTCTCCACGACCAAATGTGGGTTCACAACATGGGCTTCACAAAGATGGATCTGTGATGATCTTCAACAGAGAATATGGAAGGTCTAGCCTTCAAGTGCTCTCTCTCACTATTTTCGTCAGGATGTGTGGCGTGCATTTTTAGCTTGCATGTAGCGAGCTAAAAAGGGGTAAAAAATGATTTAGACAATGACATGTGATCAAGTAGGCTACATAATTTGCCCTATATTTGGCCAATATTGTATTTTGAATTTTTAAAAATCATAATCTCCTTCACATAATGTGGTGTCTACCATCTCTAGGCTATTTATTGCTAAGGTCTAATAATGGTAGCCCACCAATCTTGCCTTATCAAGCTGAGTAATTACGTCATAAATCTCATGCCCTTGAGAGAGCTTGCCAAAACTTGGGGGTGATTTCAGATGCTGATCTTAACTTCCAGAACCACATGATCTAATATCTCCAAGAATGCCTTTTAGTTGTATCGTTTTAATAAGGTTAGATCAGATGCTTCCTGTCACAGTCAAATTCTGCAAAGTTGGTTCATGCCTTTATTTCCAGTAGGCCTAAACTTAATTGTAATGCACTTCGTTTGCTGGACTGACAAAGCAGAGTTGCATTAAACTCCAGCCTATTCAGATCATTAGCACACAAATAATTTAACACACTGTCCCTGTCCCTAAGTGGTGATCTAGAGGGCAGGGGTCTTCTACGTTTTTCAGAACAAGGACCCCTTAGCTGAGAGAGAAATGAAGCAGGGACCCCCACTACAGATTGTATAAAATTATGTTGCAGATTAAACCTTTATATAGATTTCAGAGATAGCTTCATTTAGACTTGTTTGACAGCACTGTCATCAGTGTTGTGTAAAATTAATGTTAGTTTGTTTACATACTATATTTTCTATTAATATGTTGTATTCAGGTTAATGTGTATTTTCACACTTAACCTAGTGTTTAAACATAAAATAACCACAGGATGAATGTAAAGTGTACCCTTATGTTTCCCTGATAAATGCTTAATAAAAGGCTGAGACACTCACAGGAACAGGCCTGAATTTGACACAAAAGACTGTAGGTCTGAAAACAAACAGAGCTATCTCACTGGCCATGGTGGAAGGGAAAAGAAACTGATCGGAAGTGCAAAGGTATATTTATTTTAGGTGATGGGAGATGATTGGAGGATCAATATGATGGTATGGCAGAGTTGGGGATGATGGAATGATTGATGACTGATGAACTAGACCTGGGTTTGAGGAAAGAGGTAGAAAACAGTAGAGGGTGGGATAAACAGACAACACAAGTGCATGCAGTAATGCATACATGTAACACACATACACACACGCACACACATATTTTTATATACGTGTATATATATAAAGAATATCCTACTCTCCTCCTACTATAAAATGTAGAAACCTCTGTCTGTCTGGAACTGCGTTTTCAGTGGATTGACCAATTGATCTGAACTTACACTCAGGCATTGGCCTTTGGCATATGAAGAGAGTGACAAAGCCAATTCTATACTTTTCCCAAATTTAAGCTGTTTATTAGCGTTTTTGTGAACGGTACTCGCAGACTGTGGGATTTGTAGTTGTGGTTGCATTCCCATAGCCCGGAAGGACGGTGGGTGGAAATAATAAAAAGACGTGTGTGTGTGTGTGTGTATATATATATATATATATATATATATATATATATATATATATATATATATATATATATATATATATATATATATATATATATATATATATATATATATATATATATATATATATATATATATATATATATATATATATATATATATATATATATATGTATGTTTTGATAATGTCACACATGAATTCATTGTGACCGTAAGCCACTGTTTCATCACTGGATGGGGAAGCACCTATTTCAAAGGTTTGTTAGAGACTTGTCTGCTATAGGGGGCATAGTGGCTCAGCCAACTAGTATGCATAACACATAGAGCATGGAACGAGTACAGATGAGGTGGTGGGCATATTGCAACCGGCTAAGGTGGAGATCATTGACACAACATGCAACCAGATTGATTGGTTCAAAGACTACATTACTGATAACATGATCTGTGGGGGGACAGAGACTGGGGATGACTGTAAGTCTGCCAGAGTTGGTGTGGGATTGTAGAGTAATAACAAAAATAACTCAACACCTACAGGAAGTTGCAAGGGATTACCACATAAGGAATAATGTTATCAAGTTTGTGACAATAGCAAAGTCACCGGGACACCACCCCATCCCCTATGGTCCACGCTCTAGATTTACACCACTGCTCAAGCATTTTAACCACTTAAACCCTACACTTAGTTGACTGGGGTCCCCCAGGGCTCTATACTGTACACACCAAGGGTTCCAAACATTTCAGGCCATGACCGCCCAAAATAATATCTGAACTGGGGACCCCCCCACCCTGACAAGCAGTTGGAATTGTAGGCATTACATGTAGTTTGACTGCAGGGTTCCACAGATAAATATTGTGAAAATAGCCTAACTACAAGATCACAACATTGTGATCTTGTAGATCGGCTATTTCCACAATGTCTGCCTATTTCTTACGTAATATTTGACAATTTGGCCAATAAAAAGGTCTTAAAAGTCCTTAAATTGTCACTTTAGTAATGTGCAGATACCCTGTATACACTTATACTTTATGTTGTTTTGTTTACTGGTGAGTGAGAAAACAATGTTGCACATTAAAGCTAATCATCTGGGGATCCCCCAAAAATAATGTTCGCCCCAGAATAGGGACGCAAGGTTCTGCCCACTGCAGTTTTGGTAGTGATCTGGTAGTGATCTGCCAAGAAGAGCTTGTTGAAATGTTGTAAATCACACCCATGTACTTCAGGGATATTTAGTCTATAAATAAAGGCTCAGAGGACCATTAAGCATCAGAAATAGATGACCCTCTGGGTTCACAATGACAATAGCTTGCCAAAGTTTAGTGAAGGTCAGAGTGATGAGTTGACAAGATGTCCTTTTGATGTGGAGGTGGGGCTGGAAAAGCGTGCGTGCGTGGAGAGGGATGAAAAACCTAGTAGCAGGAAGACCTATCCAAAATTGACTGTAGGTGTAACAAGGACCATCTTTAACCATTTTTAACAAGACAAGGATGTGGATTGACTGACACCTGGTGGAAGAGAGGCATCACACTTGTTTTACAGCACATCAGCTAAAGTGATCTATTTATGCCTGTAGCTTTTTGACAATTACAGTAGGAATGCAACTATATCAGTCTTAGAGAATATCCAAATAACTTTTTGATTAATCAAACACTTCAAGTGTGTGGTTTTTGATATTTTTCTTTTCTTTTATATAAACAAATCAAAGCATAATACAATTTCAAATAGATTTTTTTTATAATTAACTACTGGTAAATCAATTAGGCTGATTAACCACTTAAAAAAGTATTTTATACTTTACCAAACAGTGAGTATAGTGCAAAAATAGTGATTTTTTATTTTTAATTTAATTAATTTGATTAATCGTTGCACCCCTCATTAACCAAGAGGTAGCCAAATTGCTAAAAAAAGAAGAAGACAACCGTTTCTGACAAAGCTTTTTATTATTTTACATGAAACACATCCAATGACAGCGTGACAGTGTTTTGTCAAGTAAAGACATATGCTGTTTTTTTTGTTTTCTTTTCAGAGTTAGAAGTTATCGCACCATTGACTGTTTCAGGATGTCTTTGATGCAGCTCAACTATGCATAGTGTAGAGACCTTTGTTGAGGTATACATTTCAGGCCCTTGAGTTTTGGTAAGAAAAGATCCTAATTTCATTACCTCACAGATACAATACATTGTGCTTGGTATTCTTACTTTGGAGGCTAGTCATATCTTCGATTCTACACCACATTACAAGTTCAAAAGCTTGGCAGAAATAAATTACTAGAAATGTCAGCCATGTCATGTTTGACCATGGATAGAATTTTGATAAGATGCACAGCGGTTATACTGTCGAGTATGCACCATTGATGGTCGTTTGGCGACGGCGGCCAACAACTTCTGTAAAACATGGCAGAGTGAGTGAGTGTAATTAATAAACATACAAATCAGAAAAGGAATAGAATGAACTAATTACTTCACACAGAATGGAGTAAGATATTATTTTGAAAGGGGGACGGGGGTCTGTCAGTGTCATTTGCCAGTATCTGAAATTAAAATCTTCCTGTCAATAGCACCAGTATCTTATTGAATAGGCTTCAAGGCCAGCGTGAAATTATAAAACTTTATTAAAAGTTGGAGTGAAACAGTAGCAACAAAGCAAATACCACATTATTAGGTCAAAAGCTTCACTTACAGTTATTTATGAATACTTCAACTTTACTCAAAAGATGGACTCTTGTAGCCTACTACTTAGCAATGTTTGTCATGGAAGTAGTCAAACTCTACAAACAAATGTTTTGTAAAAGTTGCGCAGTTTCTAAGAAAGAGAACTTCAAGAATTACTGATGAACCCATACAGAATATATTAATATGTTTTGATTTGAATTTAAAGAATAAAAATACAGTGGGGGCGACATAAAAAAAGAAGCTGGCTTTAGGAATAAAAAATGTTCCAATATTTTGGGATCTAAAAAAACCTAAAAAACAACTAAAAACAAACAAGCTTGTAGCACCAGAAAACCAAATGTCACTGTTAAAAGTGAACCAGCTCACTCTAATGCTTCCAGGCAAACACACTCACACATGTAAAATGATATTGGGGAAAATGCACATTATGACCTGCCAAAATATTTGATATCACTTTTTGTTTAGCAATGTGACATTATTAAGTTAATGATGCAGAAAAATGCTGTCAAGTATGAAAATTATCAGTCAAGTTTTATCAACAAGTTATTTTCAATGTACACATTAACACCAGTGATACAGCATTTGACCTCTAAAATACAGTTTACAGACAACATCCATACACCCTCTTATACAGCCTCACTTTTCTATGGAAAGAGGATTCTAGCACATGGGCCTTTGTTAACAGTTACCTTGATTATTCATGATTATTTTGCTAAGACATGATTTTCTTCAGTTGCATATGATGGATTTCAATTGCAATGATAAAAATGAGGAAAATATGACCAACAAACCAAGAAAACATGAAATGCCTCCCCCTCCCCCGAAAACCTGTGCTTTGAGTGATAAAGGGGTATTTTGATTCCATATGTAAAAATCCCGGAATGCTTAAAAAACACACACACACACACACACACACACACACACACACACACACACACACACACACACACAGTACTGTACAGCCATAAATGAAACCTTTGAAAAAAAAATTAAAGTACTGAAGTTCCACAGGTTTTAATAAGGCAAGGTTTTGTCCTCATATTGATATCCGATTTAGCTTTTTCTTAGAAACTTACCAGTCCATGATCATAAATGTCACGCTTCACGATGGCGCAATATAAAGGCACTGACTTGCCTTCTTATAAACCCCAAATCAACTGTGAGCAGTTATTTAATGAGAAATGCGCTTTGCTTCACCAAGGGAAACTACACAAGACAAATTGTACATAGTTAACCTGGCACTTCAGCACAAGTCAGGAGAAAATGTGTTACTGTATGCAGTGAACTCCTGCTTGAAAGTTAGCAAGGACCTTTTCAATTAACTTCCTTTGGGAGGTGTTAAAATGTATTACTGTACAAAATAATACAGTAGATATCAAGGCCCAGGTGGAGACGTTGATACCAATGCCAATTAGCATGCATACCTTTATCAATAGCAGGTATAACTTTTAGACTCAATTTCTGACAAATGGTGCAGTTAGGAATTGTAATATCCATTATTAGTATACAATCATAAGAACTATATAATGCACCAACTGCTACACTAGAATATCAAGGAATTTTGCTTCCGTTCATCGGGGAGACCTTTGCTCATCTCTATGCAGGTTGCATAATAAGCTAGTCTTTCACATTCCACCCCAACAAAACTGTCAAGTTGTGTAACATTTGTTCCACTATGAATGGCAATAACATATTGTTTGTAAGCTGTCGGAGGTGGAGAGTGAAAACCACGGTGCACCAAGTAGGAAGGACATACATGTCAATACCGCCTTTAAGGCAGGTGCAGACTTTGTCTGAGCGAGACGCACTTTACGGTGGCACAGTAACACTGATGTGGGTTTTTGATGCTTGAGGAGCAGCGAAGGTAGGGTCAGGGGTCACGCCCCCCCTCAGAGGAGGACAGGACAACTAATGGACTCTGAGGTGGAAGGACTTAAAGTGCATTGGGGAAGGTTCCAGCTCCTCTCGGAGGTTGCAGGGTACTGTCCTGCCTTCAGGGATAGCTGGGAACAACCAAGGGAGAGAGGGATGGAGGGACACAGGCTATACTACCAACAAAGGAATGGTATGATGGTAGATAATGAAACGTAAAAGAAAAAAAAACACTCTGTTGTTTCACGGTGGTGAAACTATGTAACCAACAATGTCTGATCAAAATCAAATTGTTCAATGGAAGTTCGAGGGAGACGCAGGAGGCAGGAAATAGGCTAACTTCCTCCGGTTGAGCGATGTGGCCCCTTTTTTTTTTATTATCCACGTGAAACAACCTCAGTGACTCTGGATTGCAGAATGAAGCAAGTTGAGGAATGGCACTGAGGCTGAATCCACATTCAATCATGTACTTTCCCCAAGATACGAGTTTGTCTGCATGTGGGGGTTGCACCTGTTCGTTCTTCTCTTCCACCCACTCCATCTTCCTCGTGGCAATTCTCTGAGCCCGGATAGGTTTTTTTTCTTTTCTTTTTTGTACATGAGTCAAGAGAAGGGCGTTCACATGTTGTAGGCCACATAGATGGGGTCCAGTTGGTCTGCCAGGAAGGAATCTCGCAGATGCATTCTCTGCTTCTCTCCCCGGGAGTTGATGGGGATGACCCCAGGGTCCACGATCACCACCACCCCCACAATGAGGTGGTGTTCTTCCAGGACCACGTTGGTAACCAGGGGCACCAGGTCCAAGGCCTCCTGCTCCGAACCACTCAGTTCTGCCACAACCACTAACAGGTTGGTCCATGTAAACACTGCACTGTAAAGCAGATGCAGATACAGGTTTACATTTAAAATTAGTTGAATTGTTCTGCAATTGCTATTACTTAATTAGGATTATTTTGTATTATTTACATTATTGTTAGTAATATTGTTGGTAAATATTACATGATTTATTACTAAAACTGTAAAACAAGGGACTGCCGACAAAAATGATCTTGTAGCTCAGTGGTTCTTAACTCTTTTACTGCCGTCGGCGCGTTTTCGAGTCAATTGCTACTTAATCCATCCGTGCTGTTGACGCGTTAGACGCGCTGTATAACTTTTTATTGTTTAATAAACGATCATGCTGTTCTCTGTACCATGCTTGATCATTTTTTCTTCCTACGCATCCTTGGTGAAAATATCAGTAAACCGTTTCCCGTTTCCGGTTTTATCCTGTTTCCGGTGATTTTTAGGCAAAACCATGGCAAAACCAGTTGCCTCACACGGTATAAAAAACGAACGGAAAGCTTAGGTTATATTTTCTTTTCTCTGGACGACGAACAGTTATCCCCTTTGTGTTTACCAACGGTCTGACATGCGATCATAATATATATAAATGTTCTGTGGCCAGCGGGGGGGAATACGAGCATTTTCGCCAGAAATGGTGCCTGCAGCCTGTTTGCGCTGGTGAAAACAACCTCACACTGCTCGGCTCTGAAAACCTAGCCCTTTAGTGGTTCGTGGATGGATCGGCTGTGTTTATAAACACGGCCAGATGATGGATTATAATGGATATAACATTTCTGTGAGCGGTTGAAAAGGTTATAAAACGCGAAAATCGCTGGCACTGGGTGAGTACATTATGAAAATACTCTGGCAGTCAAAGAGTTAAAATGGGGTCCTTGGGGGGTCCCCAGCCAAAGTAGTTAACTCTCTGAGTGCCAAGAACGAGTTATCACGAGTATTTTTCTGAATGCCCTGAGTGCCAAGAACGAGTTATCACAAGTTCACAAGTGCTCAGAACCCAAGATATCGTGATCCGAAGATTTTCTGCTCCATTCACTTCTTGTTTAACTTATTACTTAAAAAGGCTGTATCTTGGCTCCTGTGTACTTTTTTTTTTACTATGTATTTTTGGCCCAGACATGCTATTTTCAAAGGCAGATAATTAATGTCAACGAGGTCGCGAAAACCTCGTTGATATTTGTGAAACCACACAGTATAACCCTCAGTGATTAGCAATCATCAGGGGATCGATCATAATGGAGATAAATATTCTGTGACTACTTGAAAAGGGTAAGAAAATCGAAAAATCGCTGGCAGTGGGCAAACGCGGCCAAAAATAAGGCAGTGAGAGAGTTAATATAGCATCACAATTTTAACCACTTTATCCGCATGTATATATTGGCTATTAGCAGATCTACAAGCTCACAGCGCGTCACTTCGTGCCACGCTGCGAGCTTGGCTGTTAGCTTGTATCAATTTTTGAATAGCCAGAGAAATCTAAAATGACACTGATGCTTTCCCGGTTTTAATGGGTTGATGAACAGGAAGCCTTACCTCTCCGCAATGCTGCGGTGGGCTCGGGACACGGAGGTCTCGATGTCTATGGGGTGGTAGCGCAGCCCCCTGAGCTCCAACGTCTCATCCAGAGAGCCTACCACAAACAGGGCATCATGGCGATCTGGGAGGAGGAGGAGGAGCATGTGGGAAAAGTGAAGGGTACATTTTGTATTTCTACTGTCACATATAATAAGACACTGTAAAATCCTCAGTGGTAATTTATCCATCTGCAACTCAAGAGAGTGCACACATGTAACCAAATGGATCCATAGACCTAGATCCATAGATCCAACACCTGCGATGTGACAATAAAACTGATTCTGAAACCCTATTTTTAAAAAAGAATGGCAAAATGGCAGATTTTTTAAATAATTCTTGCCTAAAATGACCCAAAGGGACACCAGATTGAAAGTGGTTAACACTCAGGATCTTACAGTACAGTTTGTCTTTTTGTTTCTTGGTTGTATTTACTGTATCTTATGCTGTCACAGCCTTGATATGTCTAAGAAGAAAGGAATTTCAGTTGATTCAATTATAATCGTAACCACTTAAACTCTATATATACACTTTGTTGTACGTCAGATAGAGAAAAAAAACCGAAAATATCGGATCTAAAAGCTCTAAAAGCTCTAAAAGCTTATTGATCGGCTATTTAATAGCCGATCAATAAGCTCTGTGAGCTTTTAGATCCGATATTTTCGCCAATGTTCACCTATTACATGCCCAGAATAGGAACGCTAGAGTTCATGTGGTTAAACAATCGAGTCATTTATGAAGTGCTCTCTCTCACCTCCGCTAGCGTCCAGGAGCTCAGTCCTCTTGACGAAGCCCAGGCAGCCTGTCCTGGCCCACAGGGTGTGGGGTTCCCCAAAGCTGAGTCTGGTATTGAAGTGGTCCGCCTGGAGGCTCTCCTCTCCATAGATGGTATAGTAGCCACTGGCACAGTGAGGGCTGTTCACCCAGATCTGAAGATATGACAGAGACAGGAAACTGAGCCACGCCTGCAATCTACTATCTAAATCTACTACCTATCTAAGTACTTGTGCGACAGTGAAATCTCAAGAAATAAGTTTCCAATTGAGAACACGATAAAAGATAATGTTAAGCTAAGCTAAAATCTGAAAATAAATCTGTCAACCATTACCTTTAGAGTAATATTACTATTATTAAGAGTCCACAAGTTCAGTTATATATATGTGTGTGTGGCTGTGTGTGCCAATACACGTAAGTATATAATCAACAGATCAAATATAAATTGATGACATGTTTACACTCACCTCCCCAAGATGGGAATCCCCAAGAGGCCCTCTGGTCTCTGGATTGACAATGATCACCCTCACTCCTGGTAGGATCTAAAGGGACAGCAAAAAGGGTCATGTTTCACTCAGAGCAAATCAATACATCTTGATAGTGGAAGCCTCTGCTCCCTGCCCCCACACCTCCTTTCTCTGTAAATATACCTTATGATTCCACTGAGCTTTATCAGCTTTATGTTTTGCATTGCATTTGTCTTGTATTATATTGTATTGTATGCATTATAGATGAATTGAGTACAATGGACCCCAATGGAAACAAGCCCCTGGGGATTGTTGTGTTATCCTTTTAGCATAACCTTTGACTGTTCAAATCAATACTAGTTAGCATTGCTTTAATGCACACTTTCAGGATGAGGTGTCCTTGTGGGAGAGAAACGCAAACTCGGGTGTTGTTGGTGCCACGCTCTCACTAGGCAGCAGGATCTGGGTCTATGTTCAACACAAACAAGTCAATGCTGTGATGAGTCTACTTACAGTGCCTGACTCCATGAGTGGAAGACTCTGCGGTGCCCCTCGTTCCACCAGCCTCACCCTGAAGACGACAAATAACACATTCTGGGTTGACCAACCATCTCACGTGTATGCTGCTAATAGTCCTGGTCTATGAGTCGGTCAGATCTGAATTCCAATTCTGTTTGCATATTGCACCCAAACAGCTGTGACATCACGTTTTTTAAGCAGCTAGAATAGTGTAGCTCTTAGTGGGCATTTGTGTTTCTTCGTGAACATTTTCATAATTTCATCATTAAGAAATGTAATTAAGTAAAGGTGCAGTTTGTGAATCTATGAGTATTGGTGTTTAGTTGCACATTTGTGGGTGTAATTTGGTACATACGTAGCTGGGTGTCTGATATGAATGGTCGGTTTTCAGTCTCTTATTATTTTCCAACTTTGGCTGTTCATAAAAACAATAGTTCAATAGCTTGTTGACAAATGCCATGGATTCCTTCTCAGGACACTGAATAGTAAAACATGTTTAGTCCTATTTTTAAGAAATTGCATGTTAAAATCAACTTAACTCATGCATATTTGCTAGGTATTTAATAATAATACAATGATATCCCTGGCCTATTTTAAGGCTATACTATTCTATTTCTTATAGTTGCTTTTGCTCCATGGGAAGTAGGCTAATAATCATATTCTAACAGCCCTGTTTAATATAAAATATGTTATTTGGCATGCAATTAGATGATTTCTAAATTACATATAAGCAACAGAAATACTGTTACATTTCAGAGCAGAATCTTAGCTAAACTTTTAATTTGATGTGGGTGTGGTAAGGGATCTGCATATTGGATGAAAAAGGTGGAGAACCACTAGTGTAGAGTATTTTCTTTCTCATTGTGTGTCATTAGCATATTAGCACTAGCAGCAGTAACATTGAAGTATTTTAGGAAAGTACATGCTGGAAAAAAAAGGAAAAGAAGTAATATAAAATATTCATCAATGTTTGTACCATCTACCCATATCCCACAAGTGACTGTGAATCAGGCTGCTAGCGATTATTATGCTGGCGTTTGTATTCTCCGAGCAGCACAGTATACAGGTATTGGCCTATAAAATGTGACAGCTTTATTTAATTATTTTCCATCGAAAAATATGTTTCCATTTTCCTAATTCACGTTTGTTGAAACTCTTTGCATGCCATAGATGCTAAATTGCTTCGCCGCTGGATGGGAATACAAATTCATCGTTCGGCACTGGTTTTCAACTCATGTACTATATACATGGAATGCAACACATTTCTGTGTAGGTGTAGTGCAAGTGTTTACACTGGTTATACCATGCAAGTCATATTGATTTTTCCCGTTTGTGTCTGTCTTCAGTTTGGTTTAACATTTTTACGATCAGCGTTTCTTCCTTGTCTCACCAGCTAACATTTCTCATCGTTTTTAGTTTTTTTTGTCATTTTAATTCATACGGAAAATCTTCATTTATACTCCATCGCAGGTGTCTCTTGCCGACAAGAACTGATCTTCAAACTAATGAGGCAAGCGTCGCGTCAAACTACGGAGCCAGTACCGCTGGCGTATGTCTGTTTACTACCTCAATCGTTTTGTTAATGTTAATGTTAGCTCCTAAAACTGATTCCGATTCTGATGTACGGTGCAAATACTGTACACTAAAGTGCATTTCAGTGTACCTGTCATGGCGTAGAGACTTCATGTCAACATAGACAGTAGAAGGGTCAGGTCCAGATGTACCCTGATGAAAAGGCAAACATGGCCAGAAAAGAAAGAAAAAGTATCAAATCATGTTGGTACTTGACAAGTGTTGTGAGCCCTAGTGTCCCAGAGTAGGATGTTTGGTTCAGATAGACGAACAAATAAACTATGAAATAAGTTAACCATAATTCTACTTTGCAACAATTCTATGGTACAGGGTTGCTAGATTATAATAGATAAAATGAAGCTAAACATTTTAACAAACTGAACTTAAATTTAAAACTTTAAAACTTAAAAACTTAAAACTTAAAATGAAAGTAAATTTAAATAAAACTGCAACAACAGTTAACTGGAATCATCAAGACAGAAAATAATACCCAAATTACAACTGCACTAGTTCAACATTATTATAACCCAGGTGCGTGTGTAGCCATAAGTGAGCCAACCTGCATGCAGATGGCCAGATTGACCCTGGAGCCAAAGGCAGTGCTGACAGCACGGGGTGACAGACCCAGATCTTTGAATAGCTTGGAGAAGGACTGTGTGAGGGTCAGACGTGGTCTCTCTTCTGCTATCACCACACAGCTCCGCACACACGACAGGTTCAAACCTCGTGCCTGGAACACACACACACACACGTTATTCATGCAGCAAAGTTCATAAGTGCATATTTAGCTTGATGCAGATGTTTGTTACCTTCAAAACTTAAATTGTTACACCCCTGTTTAACACCATGTATTACTCGATGATTACAGAAATAAGGACAGTGTAACTTGAAAGGCTGCATCACATGAAGGGTTATGAGTGATTGTGTTTGTTTGCGTGTCCATCTGTGCATGCGTTTGTGTGTATGCATATGCATGTGCATGCACACATGCATGCATGAGTGATCCTCACCTTCAAGATCTCCGTCTGTGTGCCCAGGCCTTTAGTGCAGAGCTCCATGACGGAATAGGAGCAGAAAGTGTCTCTGATCTTGTACTGACTGAGCGTAGTCAGCCACAGAGGCAGGGAGCTCTCCAGCTCCAGGGGAGGTATAAGGATGGACTGGTGACCTGAGTAAACACTGGCACAAAGAACACAGCACTTTGAACAAACAACTCTGCACTCGGGTGGCCACCGGCCAATATGTGGGCAAATGGAAATGCAATTCAGTGCGTGTGTTGGTGGGTGGGTTACCTGGAGAGGCACCACAGGACAAAGCCCAGGCCACAGTATGGGTCCAGGCAGATGGCTATTTGGCGAGAGGAGTAGAGCTCACACTGAAGCTTAATGGAGCGACAGAGTGTGCTGATTGCAGCGTGGGACATCTAACGAGACACATGCAAATGACACACACCATTACATGGTGACAAACACTGCCATCATATGGCCTCAAGCAGAAGTTACTTCTACCTGATGATTCAGAGTTATGTACGTCTGGGTTTAAATTATTGCTAAGAGTCACTGATGCAAATAATGAATCATGAAATAACATCTGTCTCAAATCTTTGTGGTTTACGCTTTGTTTCCTTGTGGTGAGCAGCACCCAAACAGAAGTGTGGGTTACCTCTATCTATGGCGTTTACCTTTACTCCAGTAAGCATTCCTGTAGTGGACACACTGAAGTCCAGGTAGGCGAGCATCTCGGCTGTGGGAGGCTTGTAGATCTGGGGGGGTCTCTTCCTGGGCAGGTCATCTGGTAAGAGGGGAGGACAATGATGCATTTAGACTTGTATATAAATAATAAACTTCACTTTCACAGTCAGCTCAGTGAATTGGATATTTACAACAGGAACGCAACATCCAGACAGTAGCTGTTACAGTACATAAACAATACAGTTATTAAGCTCAAATCTCATCCCACTCAAAACAGTTCTACTTTCAGTCTGAATAACTGGGACACATTTGTATTCTGAAAAAGACAACTGGATCTTAACAGAATGTTGCCTAAAGACAGTGTACCTGTATCTATGATAGTGGGCCATGTCTTAACATTGACACTGGCTGCAGCTTCCCTGGACCTGAGGATCCTCATGAGAGGCTGAGTGGTGAGGATGCAGGCTGCTTTGCTGACCTGTAACACAAACACACATTTTTCTATTTAACCCATTGAGACCTGAAGCCGATTCTACATGTCTCCTAAATCCCAACAGTTTTCTGAAAAACTTATGTTTCTATATCAGTGGTGCTCAATCCTTTTCATGTCAAGGACCCCCAAAATGATATGTATTTGGCCGCGGACCCACATCAAAATATTTTGTCCCAGGGACCCCCAGAAGCAAAGATTTGAGTTAAAAATGTTCGCTTTAAAAATATATATATATTCAAAGATTTGCACACATTTTCACGATAAAAAAAAAATAGCCGATCTACAAGCACTCGGTGCCGCGCTATAAGCTTGTATATCTGCTATTTTTTAATAGCCCAAAGTGTAAAATCTAAAAATGACAGTTCCAGGTCTAAATGAGTTAAGTATAAATATCTCAAAACCAAAGTAAAGAACTGCATTTGAGGAGACAAAATACTATAAAACATTACAAAACAGATTTTTACAAACGATCCACGTCATCACTGTGGGGTGTGGTACACTCACATCGATGATCATGCGGACAGTGGGGAGGGTGGCAGCCAGGTTCTGTGGGTGAGGTGGCCTGACTGTCACAGGTATGACCCCCGCATACAGACAGCCGTAGAAGGCAGCTATCAGGTCGATACCTACAGTAGGAGTAAGTACAGACAGTAAATTAAGTACCAACTAGGACAGTGGTTCTCAAACGTTTTCGTGCCAAGGACCCCCAAATAGGAACTTATTAGACCGCGGACCCCCATTTGAAAAGATAAGCCAGGGACCCCCATAAGAGAAGATTTCGCTCTCTAGCAGTGATTTCAACCATTTTAATTTCAAGGACCCCCAGTTTGACATGGGCTACAGACCCCCATTTAATGGCATTTCTATCACTTGGACCGCAATTTATATTAATTGTAAAATCTATGTCAATTTAACTCTGAGAGTGTACAAATGGAACCAAATGGACCTGTTAGGGTCCATTTGGTTCCATTTGTACACTCTCAGAGTTACAGATCCATAAGGGTCCATTTGGTGCCTAATCTATCATTTAGCTGGGGACCCCTGGAACTCCCTCAAGTACCCCTGGGGGTCCCCGGACCCCACTTTGAGAACCAATGAACTAGGAGAAGTGGGGTGGTGAGTGTCACAATGAATGACAGAGATGAACAAAAATGGGGGACAAAATGGGGGGCGGTTTCAATAAAAGAAATACTGTCAGGTTTTCAGACAGCCTGTATTATCCAGACAACTCACCAGGAGGGTAGAGAAGCACCACATTGTCTCCGGTGTTAAGGCCTCCCCTCTCCATCAGGGCAGCAGTGATCTTCTCTGCTCTCTTATGTAGCTGCACGCATGTGGCAGTGCACACTGCTACCCCCTACAGGACAAACAGAGAATATGCAGGTAGAAAGCAGTTTAAATTAGAAAGGGGCACCACAGAGCGCATATCTCTCCAGCAGGCAGAGTTGCTTAGCCTGGGCTGTGCAAGTCGTGGGTTGCGGCCATCAGGACCTGACGAAGCTAGCGTGATTGTGTACATACGTTCATGTGCGTGTGTGTGTGTGTGTGTGTGTGTGTGTGTGTGCACCTTTGCATTGAGCAGCACATATAGCACATGATCTGGGTCGGTTTGTGCTCTCCACTGCAGGGCTTCAGATAAGAACTGGTGCTGAGAAAAAAACAGAGAAACAAGTAGGGTATGTCAACACATTAAATTAAATACACTTCATCTCAAATATCTACTGGCCAAGCACAAGACTCTCTCACTTATGACAGTGAAGTTAGTTTAATCTGAACACAAGCGGCTTCTAAAACAACAATAAGTCATTTTCAAGTAATGTACTTGCACACATCCAATAACACTTTTCAGCTCTAGCTAAGGATTTGATACAGGTGAAAAGAGGAGACAAATGTGTATCCTAATCTTTCCTGACACATGCACAGGATGCCCAAGCACCTCTCACAAAGCACCTCTCACAGGTATGGGTACGTGTCTAAAGAAAAACTGTGTAGCTGGTGTAAGCTAAACTAATTCAATTTCAGACAATCTAGCTACCTTTCTTTTAACTAAGGGATATACATTCACCATGGCCAAGCTAGGAAAGGTTAGTGTGTTGTTGCCATCTAACCTAAAAAAAAATGTAATATTAACATGGCTCCAGCAAAGATCCATTTTTTTTATTCTTTCTTTTCAATGGGTTAAGCAGATTTTAGCAAATCTAGATACAATTAGAAAGTAAACAAATCTTAATTAAATTAAATAATCTTTGGATGTCATTAAAACCTAATGAACTGCTTTGAATGGCATTATATGTACTTATATATTATTGTACTTCACTTGGAATCGGGACATGGTGACAAAAAAACTAAAGGCAGCCAATATTTTGTCAACCAACAAATTGAGAAATGAATAAGAATCCAGGGTACATGAAAACAACAGAAGCGAGGCCTTTAAGATATTGTAGGGGCAAGTCAACAGTTGGCACCACAATACATAAAACCACACAACTGTACTGTGGACAGAAACAGACAGGGTACGCAGCTATGCCACATCATTTGCTTCTGGCTGACATTGCCTTCCGCGCCATCCACTCTCAATCAGGGAAGCTGTGCCCTGGTAGAGAGACCAGCAGACCACTGACCAAGCCATGCTAGGCATGGAAGCACAACAGCACAAACAGCTATTTAACACAGCAAGCAGGAGAAGTCGTCTTAAGAGGTTTGAACAAGTCACACTGTGTGCCATTTCACTGTCACTTCTACAGAGAAGCACATTAGCATCAGCAGCAGCAACAGCTGGGGCAAGACTCCCACAATGAAGCCTTACCATCATGGTGGGCCACATACAAAGCTATGGCCCATCCCGAGGAGGACAGAGTCAGGACAATAACACAATCAATGACTTGAAATAACAAATCAGTCATGTTACTACTACGGTAAAAAAAAAAAAAAAAAGTGTACCTGTACATGTCTAGTATATTTTTTATATTTTTGGGAATTCTTTTTACATTACAGCTAACAATACAAACTAAAAAGTTTAAATAAAAGTTTAAAAAACACTCCAAATCAGTGTGAAATGTCAGTCATTCTATGAAACCTGGTGCCTGTACCTTTCTTATTAGCTCTTGGTCCTCGATCACACCCAGCTCTCTTCCTGCTGCCTGAGCCATCCTCTTCCCTGCCACCAGGTTGCCCACCATGATAGAAGCTGGACCTACACCCACTGCATACACCACAGATGAGTACGGTTAGGATAGGAATGGAGCCATGCAATTAATACAAAATATATTGTCTTTGTCGGACGGACATCTTGTATGTCCAAAACAGTTACTTTTCAGGTAATAAATAGCAAATATAGCCACGCTTGTAGATGGGCTATTTTTGCTACTTTCGTATGACAAAGTAGGGCATTCATTTACATAAGAAAACATTAAAAAAACATAAACTGTATTTTGTGTATCAGAAAAAAAGAGGAAGGCTACAGCTTTGTATGGCTAGTGTAGAGTCAGAAGGTTGGAAGGTGCTCTTTGGACCAAAAAGGGGGAAAGCGTCTAGTCAAAAAGAAAAATATTTACTTTTCAGAATGTTAAAACAGGAAGTAGGCCACCTGAGGCCAAAACATATTCTATTGTTCAATGACAAACTACAGTACCATGTTTTATTAAAGAGTTTATTTCTTACATTCTGAAGAGTACCTTTGAATCTTTCTTTTTGACTGCATTTTGGTGTTGTGCAGAATCTCTGGTTTACAGAGCAAATCAAGCTACCCACAGTCATTTGGGAATTAGATCATAGTTGGCTTAAATCACATTACATTAAGATCACAACAACATCCAATGTTAATGGGCCCACTCTGCCTTACCGGGCTGTTTCTGGCGTGGTTTGGGTAGGTTGGTGACACAGGTGTGAGGGCACATGAGGATGTTGCAGGGGTGCAGGTTGCCCTCCAGGAAGTTTTGCTTGGTCTCACAGATGTGGATGCCCCCCAGTGGGGTCTTTGGGAGGGTGTTGGCGGGGACAAGTGCCAGGCAGTACAGGCCAACCTGGTGAATGCTGTCAATGGCCTACATGGAAAACTCATTATCAGTCTAAATGAAGAACAGTGTGAAGACAGACATCTCTGTCTAATAAATTATTTCAGGCCTGGTGGCGCATACTGAAAACCTCCTAAAGAGTTGCAGCATGCATGATAGCATATTGGCACAATGGATGGCACAACACCCAGTCTGCAATTAAATATTTGCATTAAGAAGAATTCACAATATATTTATGACTGTGTTTGGCATCATCTTTGGCATACAAAATGGGATTTTGTTTACCTGGTGGGGGTTCTTATTGGCCTCGTGACCCACCAGGCATCAATTATAGGAGAAACACTGGATCTACTGCATTATACTGTACATTTTATTACAAACAAATAATTAGAGGTGAGATTTTGCGTCTTTGTATTGTTTTGTTCTTAAATCACACCTTCAAATCTGTCATTCATTCCCTTCAATCTAGGTTGTTTGTAATTATTGTACTTTATTCTACTATTTCAGTTAGCTGTATTAGTGCAAATAAGACAAAATGAACCCACAGTAAACTAAAAGGTAATATTACCTGTAGTACTCTGCTCATCCACTGGAAGCTGTCCTCCTCGCTGGCGTCTGGCCGCTGCTCGGCCACAATCACTATCCTCTCATCATAGAACACAGTCACTGAGAACACAGCGATCCTGCGCAACAGACAACAACCGCAATTACATAGTCTTCTTTTATACAGATGATCACTGGACAACAATGTCATATCGGTGCTATGGAAACCTGCCGTTTCATTTTGAATACTATGCTGTTGGCGAAAATGGTCTTTGTTGTACTTTGTTTCCCAGTTCATGGAGACCACGGCATCCCTATTTCGGGCATGTCATTATAGACGTTATAAAACGTAAAAGAAAAAAACACTATGCTCACAACCCAGCGCAACACATTGTGGGCTTGTACATTGGCTATATAACTATATAATTGGGATGGTCAATTAAGGAGTATTCATACTTCCGTAGACATAATAACACACACTAACATACAGTACATGGCACAGAACAATATTCAGGAACACACACAGGCAACAATAGAGTGCTTCCCTCACCTTCCCCTGTAAACGGTTTTGACCGGCTCCACTGCCAGCGCGGTGGCCACCAGATCGTCAGCGTTGTGCCGTCGGCCGCTCACCATCAGCAGCCCTTCATTCTTCCCCACAACAAACACCAGGCTGCCCTGTGTGTGTGTGTGTGGGGGGGGAGAGTTCAGTCATGTATAAAAGTGCTGTTTAAGTGATAAATCAGACTAATCGATTTAGTAAATAAATTATTTTAGATTTGTTGATATATGAAAAATTATGAATAAAAAAACATGCTACTTTATTATTCAATTAATTAAAAAAAAAGGAATCAACAGAATAATCTCAAATTAAATAATCAATAGTTGTAGCCGTGTGTGTGCTCGCATAAGCATAACTTACAGGTCCTACAAAGCCCAGCAAGCCAGTACGGGTGAAGGGGATCTCTCCAATAGGGGCTCCAGCCTGGTTCACAGGGATCACCTATAGATTCACAGTGAGATAGGACCTCTAATTCAACCACTTACACAACTGTTAACGTTATAGATTCATACACACAGATTTTACTGACACATATTAGAAGTCCGAAAGCTAGAGAAGTCTGAGTCAGCAGGGTTACTTTATGGGTAAAATCAAGCGAAGATCAATCCTGTTTTGACTCTCCGCCAGGTTTTCTGAACTCCGTAAACATTCCAATAAATGTACCAAGAACTCACTATATCCACTGCAATTAAATTGCTTACATGAAATAAAAGCAGCCCCCTGTGGCTGTATAAAAACACATTTTTCACTACTGTTGCAGGCTGTTGCAAACTAAATTATGTGATGATTTGCTTAAATCAAACATTTTAAATTAAACTGAATATGCTTCATAAAGGGTTATCCATGGCTTCTGAAGCTTCCACACAAACTGAGGAGACAAATGCTACCAAATGCATTAGTTGCACGACTCCTCTAGTGCCATCTTGCGGATCGAATGGACCCTCATTCATTTCATTTCTCTTTCATTTCCAAAAAGAGATGGACACATTCTTGGGAACACAAATATAGAAAAGATGACATGTGTAGCTACCCTTCTACTATCTGTTCTTGCAGAGCTTTTACTTGCATTGCCATTCATTCAGGAACTATACACAGACACCACGTCAGAAAATCTGACCTCAAATGTGTTCTTGGTAACGCCTGGCAGGCCGTAGTACATGGTGCCCCCCGCCCGCGAGTTGATGACAATCTCCCCTATCTCGTCTGTCTTACACAGCTGGGGCGGCCCGTCTGGTTTCACGATACACATCAGAGCTGCAACACAAACACATAACACAGGTCATGAGTGGTAAACGCATATCATCAACTGTGTGAAGAACCTTAAGATTTCATCTATGATGCTGATTGAAGCAGTAATAGATACTTAGAATGTAACATTAAAGTGCAAAACACACTGCTGGCGAACGGCGTGCGCCAAAACCCCCACAATGGTGGTCTCAGACGAGCGGCGTCACCGCCTCTGAATTATTTTTTTTGTATGCATCCAGGTACCCGTGGGCATGTCAATTCTTCTGCTCCCGTAGCAGATTCACAGCCTGCCATCAAACAACCTGTTGTTGTTGAGGCACAATGAATAAGAGATTAATAGTTGAAATAGCAGAGCGACGCTCCCTTTTGTTGCTAGGGACGCCACTTCACGAGCGTCAATGACGTGCTGCTGCACTGGCAGTGTGCTTTGCACTTTAGAGCTAAACCCAGTGCTTCTGCACTGTCGCAGGAAAGAATTGAGGAACTAAAAGTTACAGCAAACATCACTGATTATGAGTGTGAGGTTTGTTGTGTATCTATTGTGTGTGTGTGTGTGTGTGTGTGTGTGTGTGTGTGTGTGTGTGTGTGTGTGTGTGTGTGTGTGTGTGAGAGAGACAAAGCATAGTGGCTGACCTCCGGGCATGACGTGGCCTACATCCTGTACAGTGAGGGCAGAATTCTTGTCCTCTGTGTTGACCCTGATTACACCGTGGCTCAGACCCCCCATGGACAGGATAGCTCTGGCTGGAAGAGGTGCTCCACGTGCACCAGGCCTGAACAGGAGGCAAGAAAGATAGGTGACAGGGTGAGGAAAAAGAGGTGGAGGTTGAACAAAGCAGTGCAAGAGGTTGATTGTGCATATTCCAAATATTTGTTTTGCACTAGACATCTGCACTTTAACTGTCTCTTCTCCCTGTTAATATGTTTCCATGACGTTTGAAGCAGGTGTGTTTTGCCCCACATTTCAGTACTTTTGTACACCCAGCTTTTAAGAGCATTGTTTTTCTATTTCTTTCTGCGTTCCCTAAATACATTTCCTCAAAGCATCACCTGCGTATGGCCACGGTCAGGGCCTCAGGAGAGGAAGCACATGGACAGATGACCTCAGGTTTTAGACCGTGGGACTGGAACACATTCAGGAAGGCATCGCATGATGACACAGACCCTAACAGTTCACAAAACACATACATGAAAGAAAGGATAATTTTCAACACATAGTCATAGAATCATATGTAAATGTATACAATTACTTTATACAAATAAAGTAGTAGAGTATTGGTTAAAAAGGGATTAGGAACTCACATGGATTGGCTCCATCAGCCACTATGAGCATGCGTATGGATGATAAGTTGGTGTCCTTCTGTTCTCTGTGGGCCATCATGGCCCAGTGCAGGTCACGGCACTTTACCAAGGCTACGCGTGCTACAGAAAGACAAGTGGGACATGTCATGGCATGGCATTTCATTTTGTTTTATTTTCCTTGTCAATTCTGCAACATTGTTTTTGTTATGCTGTTTTCTTCCTTGTTGAGTTTTATTGTCATTTAGTTTCAGTTATTAAAAATTCAGTTGTGTTCTTGTGTCAGTTCCTTTTTTTTTCTTTTTCTTTAACACATTGGCTGCCATTGACACAGATCTGCGTTCATTTGCGCAAAAGCCCGCACGCTGCCATTGACGCAGATCTGCCTTCTTTCAAAAATATTTTTTTTTCAAAATAAAAGTTTTTTTTTTTTTTTATTAGACCCAAAGACCAAGGAGATATGATTTTTCGAAGATTTAGACTCCCATCCACTTCCTTGTAACTTAAAAAAAAAAAAGATGGCAGCCAAAAAGGCAAGGCAAGTTTTTTTTTTTTTCCGTATAACTTCTTTTATTTCTCTTCTTCCTGTATGCTATCATTATGATTACGATTCTATCATTCCTGTCGTCTATCATTTTTATAACCAGTAACAATCAAAATAACCAATTAATCAAGTGCTGCTTTAGAAGCGAGGTGTGGAAATAAGATTGAACCTTTGTGAAGGTGGACTCTCTGCACCCAGGACATTGGACAGGCTTTCATGACAGCGTATGGCACTGTGATGGTGTGAATTCTGTTCATCACACTCTGTAAATGACACATACACATTTCATCAGAGAAGAAGTGAGAGAGAATTGAAAGTTGACTGGATATGTAGCATATACGTTTCCTTTTACGACAAATCAACTCACCGTTAAGACACCATGCCACATGCCCATGTCCTTCTTACAGTCCAGCACGTTAACCAGTGTTTCTCCTGAGATGACACACGCGTACGGGGACACAGACACACACACACACACACACACACACACACACACACGCACACACACACACGCACTCATCAATACACACTACGGAGGACTTGTGCACTCTCATATCACATGGTAACTCTTTGTATGTACATCTCTTCTAATCGAAGTAGGGGAAAAACACAGAGACCATTCCAGGTCGAATACATAGCCTGTCTGAATATTTTCCTGTTTAGATCATTCTCCTAGGCCTGCATGACTCTCCCTCTCTCGGGAGCCAATCTTCACAAAGACAAGCAGCTAAAGTGCCCATTGTTTATGCACTGCTATGAGTGGTTGTTGGCTTTGGGTAGTACCAGGTAGACTGGATAGATAAATAAATGATTGGACATGGCCTTCAGTGAAAGGGTCTTCTGCTGATGAGCTCAGGAGATGAGAGCTCATGAATTATTCAGTCTGGACATCATCCTCGATTCTTCTCCAGCTCACCAAGCTCCGAGTATTGCTGATAAACTCCATGTAACCCACAGCCCATGTAATGTACTGAACACGTGAACACTAGATTCTTATAGACACTGTAAGGCTTAATATCTGAACTTTCTTTATGTACAGCATTGCATAATTAATTTATCTATTCTGTTTTGCCATTTATCCAGCTGCAGATAAATCGTACACAGTGGAAATCAAACCCCAAACATAATCTCTGAGGTATCTCAAACAATTAGCCATAACCTCTGGCTGCGGACCCCCTATTGCGAAATGGCTTACAGAAATGGCCAGGATGTATAATATGGCCAAAATGGGGACGCCAGGTTGAAAGTGGTTAAACTAGCATAATAATACTATGAATTTAATTGAAATTAAAATAGTATTATTGTTATGCTAATGCTGTTTTGTTTTCATTTCCCTTTCCCTTCTAATTGCCCCCCCTGGCGGCCCCCACTTTGAAAACGTGTGCTCTGTACAACTACATGACATACCCATAACATGACATAATTTGCAGCTGTGTAATGTGTTGTGTTCTCACCTTCACAGTAGTTACAAGCCTGGGTGAGGGCCTGACAGTGGGTCAACATGGAGATCTTAGACACAGCAACTCCCATTACTGTGCCCTCTTTACTGGCCTTGTACTGGAAGACAGATAAACACATATAGCCATGGATAATTTAAAGCAACAAAAAGGACATTTTACGCCAAGTCTGTGATTTGAGAAACCATGTGAAAGGAGACCCCCACTCTAGTACTCTGTTTTCTAAATAATCTTCACAATAATAATTATCTTAAATGTACAAAATCTCTGTGTACGTATGTATGTAGTTCACATATCAAGAACCGTCCGACCGACTTCAAACTCGCAGGAGTCAATTTTATGAAAACGGTTCACAAAACAACATGAGTATGCTGATTATCTGGTGGCTGTAAACTACCGAAACAATATTACGTTGATTCTCTAGTAGCTGTAAACTAAGAAATAAGATAAACTTTTGCAAATCTCTTGACTGATGCTTTATTTATTTATTTTCACACACAAATTCATCGGCTCAATAAGACAGGATCCAGAACACACAAAGAAGGATGAATACAAACTCTGATCTGTACAGTTGCAGATCCACCAGTAAAGAATCTCACCTCTATGTAGGCAGTGTCGGTGTTGGCGGTGGGGATATGGGGCTGCCAGTCTTTGGAGGGTTTGGTCAGGTATTTTGTGTCCGTCACCACCCACTTCATCCTGGGCCAACCTGCAGAACATAACCACAACCTCAGCACCCCATCACACTATTTATACATTCTGTATACAGCTAACTGGCCATTGTGTGCTGTACACACAATTTTGTTTATATTGTACTTTCTGCTGCATAATACGGGGGTAAATTATGTTATTTTATCACAGCAAACACCAGTAGGTACAAGTTTGCACAGACTCCAGTGTCTGCAGCAACCATGCAGTTCCAGTCAAATGCATTCAATTCAGAAGCTGTCATTAAATTCCTCATCTTAAAAATAACAAAAACATATTAACCCAATAAGATCACTTAATTCCAATTCTACAAATGCCTTCTAAATCAGTAGTTCTCACACTTCCAAGATAAAAAAAAAAGGTAGATGTACAAGCGCGGCACGACGTGGCTCGCTGTGAGCTTGTTATCTGCCATTTTTGAATAGCCAACGCAGAAATCTAAAATGACACAGATGCTTTCTAAAGAACATTCAAGGATTCCCGGCACGTGTGCAAACAGGTGAGGAACAGTAAAATGTTAACTGAACTAAAATGAAAACCATTTAATTAAAATGGGGATGAGTAAATCTCAAGTGATACATCTCACTTCTCAACCCTATAGTGTTCACCAAAAGACCTCTAACTAATAACATCCATAGTGACCGTTCGTCCTCCCTCCCCATCCATACATCCTGGCCATAAATTGGACAATATGCATCGTTTATACATTGTGTCTTCCATCTAAAAGTGCATGTCTGACGAGCCCCATTGAGAGCGAGAGAGCAACAACCACTGCGTGGTTGGGCTGACCTTTGAACTGCATGATCTCTCCGTTGGGTGTCTTGGGCAGTCCTTTGAGACACACCTCACTGGTCAGGGCCAGGCCCACCCCGCAACTGCCCAGGAGGAAACCAATCTGCTGGCTACCTGCGTCCTATGGAAAGTCACAAGGGTAAAGAGATGTGCAAAGAGAGACAGGGGCCTGTATGGAAGATTAAAATCCATATCTCTATTTCTAGAGGTCAGTATGTCAGCGGTATTGTAAATCGATATTTTCTGCAAGGTTGTAATGGTCTCATTCCATCATGTTTTAAGATGCTTGACCACAACAAAGCATATGCCATTTTACATTACTCAAGGCACAAGCATTGAGGAATGTAAGAAAATGGTGGCCATTCTATTACTTCTTCATACTCTGGAGCGGGAAACCCGCCCCCAAGTTTGAAAAGTGTGAATTAAGAATGAAATGGCTGCAGTTTGAGTATAGCTTCTTCAGTCCAGGTGCTTGTAGCCATGCCAGTTTTACCTGTCGTGACAGTGGTACCTCTATGGGTACAGGGATGACCTCAGCCAGCAGACAGCCATAGAACGCCGTCCAGAACATACCCGGGTCAGTGTTGGGATACACTAGAGCCACCTAGGCCAAAGACAGATATTGTTATGGTATATTTGTACATGCATATTCTACTCTACTGTATTCTATTCTATTGAGATCATGCCAACAGATTCTTACCCTATCTCCTGGTTTGAGGACTGGGTCTGTTTTGGTGCCCAGTTTGTTCAGCAGTGTGTAGGCCAGCTTCAGACTGCGGCTCCATAGTTTACCTGAGAGAGACGAAAACATAGCCAGTCACCATGCAGACAGTGACCATGAAATATATGGTTACTTTTTGTGAGTGCACATTTCAATACAAAATTATTGTTACAATTCAAGCACAACTATAATAACACCAGTTATTGTGGTAGAAATATACTGGGTGCCTCATCACTTTCCGAGTTTTAACTTTGCAGTATCCAAGCTCACCATTAAAGGACTGCTCACAATATAACAGCATATTGGTGACTATAATAATATAACAGTGACTGTTAATTAATTGGAGCTGCACCACAACAAGTGTCTAGTCAGAGCATTCCCATGAATACATGCAAGGCAACTGTAGCTAACAAACTAAACACAATGAACTGTGTCACTGATGCTTTTAATGAGCGGGATTGAACTGTAGGACAATCAAGAAAATCATAATGTTACTAACAAAGCAACAACATCCCCGATTTGAAAACACTTTTCTCTTTTTAAGGCCTTCAGTACAGTATTATAAGCTGAGGTGCTACTCACCATATGTGAGTGTGTAGAGAGGTTTGCCAGTGATATCCAGGACAGTGAGGGCGGGGCTCTTAGCCTGTGTGGCTCCCCAGCGGGCCAGGGCCGCCTGCAGAGCTGGGGGCCAGTTACTGACAACCCCCAGAGGCTCCCCCTTCACTGGAATGATCTGACGGCCCTCTGGTTTGGGGGTGTTGGGGTCCGGCTGGGGCACTAGGGAAATGAACATGAGGGGTTTGTTAGAGAAAACTATATAGGAAAAAAAAGACCTCCCAATTAGTCTTTCTCAATCCCCCTAATACTGTAGTCCCTTGTCACTGCTGACCCATAATGGTTGGTTCATTAGAGAGGATGTAGATGCACACGATGCCGCCAGTCCGCTGCTTTTCACCCGACAGTGAGGAGTTTCACTGGGAGGACGTAATGCATGCGGAGGAACACACTATTCTTCTTGGTTCCGCACCCTGCTGACAAAGATATCCAATTCTCTACCCGGCAGCTTCCCTTCTGCTAACACAGCCAATTGTGTTTGTTGGTACGCTTGGCCAAGCCGCATGCAGTGCACACAATTGAATCCTCTAGTCTCTGTGGTGGTGGGGAGGAACTTTACCTATGTGCCACCCGGACATCCAAACAATGCTTTTTGAAGGCGATTCCACATTTATTTCATTGCAGTTTCACATTGACAATAAATCGAGTGCGAGTCTCACCTTCCACTATCTCTTCCGAGTCATCAAGGAAGAACTCACTGAGTGGCGGCCTCTTTGGCCGCTTGAGTGTGTTCAATAGCTGCTGGATCTTAGTGGAAACCCTGCTGTTCACTGGCACACCTAAACCAAAAGGAGCAAGAACAATCACGTCACAAAAAAAACACACACAAACACAAACGCAGACACACAAGTGCTCACACTCCCTACATGCTATTGTACACAAAACGTCACTTTCACAACAGACTCTCTCACACACAGACCAAGACCCAGAGCACTAGCAAAAAGTCACGGGATCAGAATCAGGATCGGAGTGAGGATCAGAACCGGGTTCTGGAGCAGAGTCTTCAGAAGTAGGAAGGAGTCAGAAGGATAGTTTCTACTTTAGTAGAGGAGGCACAGAGCGATTGAACTACATGTCGGACACGGGAGGTTCTCTAGCATCTAGAAGTACGACACAAGACGACCACAAAGACGAACAGAGCAGACAATACTGAGAGAAAGACAGACATCAAGGCTGGAAAGCAAGCTGATTGAAGGGGGGAGGTAGGGCTCGCTATTCGGCATCCCTACCCTCACCGGTTGGAATTCAAATTACCTTTTCTTTTTCCTTTTTTTTTAAATGAAAGGAGGATACACGGACCCAAAACACAAAAGAACAAAACAGTGGTTGTTAGCGGCTTTCACCACACAGTGCCTGGAATGAGGTTGATGATGGTGATGATTATAATAATTTCAAAATGAACATGAGCAGCAGATCACAGATTTCCATCTGTATCTGATCTCAAATGACTCAAAGTACACTGACAGCACATTTGTTACTTGTGCAGCAAAGAAATAAACACAAATATTTATGTGGAAAAAACATTTGTTTTCCAATATATATATATAAAGATGTAATGTACAACATAATAAGTATATATTGTACACTCCTACATGATAAAAAGAAAAAAAAAATTGAGCAGCCAACATATATTGAAGCTATATTCATATTTCCAAGGTCCAACATATATGTTTAAATGCATACAAGTGAAATAAAACAAAAGTGCAATATGTATAACATCACCACCATCAATGCAAAAACAAAAAGTAAAACGTGTCATGCATGTATACAGTACAACAATCATCTATTTAAAACCGTACCAAATGGACCTGCAGCAAAAAGAGCGCTACCTCCTGGTATGAAGCCAGGCCTCTTATTTCTATGACACAATGGAAAGACTAATGCTTGATTTATACTTGATTGCGTGCCATGTCACGAACCAATAATAGCTGTTGTGAGCTTGTGCATCGGCTATTTTTGGTGTGCGACTTGGCGAACAACAGAGTATAAATCAGTGTGTGTGTGTGTGTGTTGTGCCAGCATGTATAGGTACCATCAGCAGTCGTGTCCAGCATGCTGCAGCGGCTCTGCCCCCTGCTCATGCCCCTGACAGCCGGGGTCAGCTCCGCCTTGGAGCCCCTCCTCTCCTGGGGGGTGGAAGACGTCACGTCTGGAGGGACGCTGTTGTTCTCTGGAGGAGAAGCAGCTTCATCAGAACAATGATTCAATTCAATGGGGGCTATATTGGCATGAGAAAACATGTCGTTGTTGTCGGGCAGAAACTCTCCATATTCAAAATGTTTGTGTTTTTTTTGTAAATTAAAGCCTTACTTGATCATACTACAGCGTTACACAAAAACAGCTAAAGTAACTGATGTACAAGCTCGAAACGCGGTGCGTTTTGGACATATGAAGTTTTCCACCCGACAGAGACGATATGTTTATATTGCCAAAGCAAATGTGAAAAAACAAACGAAAACAATCAAAAATCTAAACTAAGAAATGTATGTACAATTAAAAGGGAATAAAGAGATGTGTAAACAGCGCTGTGTCACATTGCAACACCGAAAAACGAAGTTATGAAACCATAATATGCCGTAGTAGTAGTTATATACACAAGCAAGGATAATGCTGGAGTTTTGATTGATTGAATACTTTATTAGTCAGAAATGTAAACAGCACGTGGTACAGTAAGACATTAAGGCTAAAAGGATAACAAAAAGATAATAAAAAGTCCTGGGGTCCTATGTAGAAGAGTGTATTGTGTTGTACTGCGCTGCCACTTCATGTAAACGTCAAGTCCTGACTAACAAGCCATAAAAAGTGAAAAACACTAATATTACTGTTGACAGCTTACAAGAAAAATCTCATTCTTGCTATGCATTACTTTGCATTGCCAGAGGAAGTTGCCCAGTGCCCACTTCTCAGTTCTCTAAAACAGTGGTTCCCGAACCCGTTTCTATTCACTTATTTTTTATTATTCTTCCTACCATGAATTAGTTTTAAAAAAATCTTGTAAATGTTTAGTTTTTTCTCTTTTCTATTTCATCTTCAGAAATAACAAAAATAAAATTGGGTCTTACGTTAAAAAAGTTTGGGACCCCCTGCTCTAAATCAGTGTCGATACGTTCAACTTAGAACTGACTGTGGCGTCATTTATTCTGCCGTTTCTTAACGGCAGGTCTGGGGACCAAAAAGGTCTGCAACTTAAATAAGTAAGTAAGTTAAATAAACACTTTAGGAGGATTTTAAGTAAAAAATGTTATTTAATCGTTTCAAAAGGAAGTCTGTGGCCTAATAATGCATAGCAAACAGGGGGTCCTTGAAATTAAAAAAATGGTTGAGAACCACTGATTTATTCTGTACCCTCCAGAGGAGATTAATACCTACCTATGCGTGTGTGAGCCAGTACGTCGGCCAACAAGGCCAAGGCAGGCTGCGGCTGGGTCTTGGGCTCTCCGTGGGAGAGGGTGGAGGAGGCGGACGAGGAGGTGGAGGAACTCTGGACAGAGCGGTTGATCCAGTAGTCGGGGCTCTGCAGGCTCTGGGCCAGCGCTGCGCTCAGAGCCGCCTGTCTGCGCAGCGAGCCCTCGTCCTCTGAGGCGGACGACGTGTCTGACAGGGGAAAAAAACAGTGTTTAAGCCTTCGCGGTAGGGCTATCACGATTACAATTGTTCTTGGGGGCTTTTTCTGCCTTTATTGATAGTACCAGTGGAGATTGACAGGACATGGGGAGGGAGAGACGGGGGGTGACACGCAGCAAAGGTCGTCGGGATCGGGATTCAAACCAGCAACACGCCGTCAGGTTGCATTACAGCCTATGTATGGAGTATGCGCCCGGACCGCTAGTTCAGCGGGCGCCCACAAAATAATTTAAAATATATATATGTATATATATTTTGTAAAAATAAATTAATATATATATGGTAGCAAAATTAGCAGATCTACAAGCATCACAATACGACGCATTGTGAGCTTGTAGAACAGACATTTTTGCATGACATCATTATAGGACGAAGTATAAAATAGGGCTTTAGTGTTTAATCACACTAATTGGTTTAATCAACTATAAAAATATGTATATGCAACTTTTTTCACGTTGATTAGTTCAAATCATCAACAATGCTTCTCAATTATTCGCTCAATCGAAAAAGTAATCAATAGAATAAAAGGCAAGAAGATAATCGATAGTTGCAGCCCTAATTCTGACTTATTTAGAACAAGACAGGAAAAAAAAGGAAAACCGTAAAGGCAGAGAGGGGACTGTAACATGCAACACAAGTCTCAGAGTTAAAACTAAACTGATTAGATGATCGATACATTAACACCTTAGGCAATGTTGTTTATGATACATTTTTCCTGTTTGACAGGGCAGTGAAAACAAATGACAACAAGGTCAGACAGCAGGTAACACAACAAGCCCTGAGGCAGGAATCACATCAGGAAGTTGCACGTAATGTGAGCGCTATGGGTGGTTGAGTCATCAGCAGTCTAGACAAGTGCCGTTATTGTTAGGTTGTTCCATCAGACGTTGCAACTAGAAACTAAAATACAGTCAGTTCTTGAGTGAAACTGTACCTGGAGGTGTGCAGTTGTTCTCGGGAGATTGGACGAAGGCAGAGCGCCTCTTAGTGGGCATTGGCAGCGCCATCTTCTCTTCTTTGTGGTTGGCCAACGCTGCCTGCACTGCCTCTGTGTGGATGTCTAGATAAGAGCATGTGAAAGTGTGAGGAAGGAAGGTAAAAGTAGAATAAGTGTACACATATTTACCCATCCTATATTTTTCATTGATACATGGCCTACATTTACATTTGTATCTGTTAACCACATGAACCCTAGCATCCCTAGTCTGGGATGCTAAAAATAGCCCATCAACAAGCTCACAACACGTCATAATGCAATGCGCAGTGAGCTTTTAGATCGGCTATTTTTGGCAAAGATATTTAGTGTAGCCCGATGGGGGACTCCAGTGAACAAAGTATATAGGGTTTAAGTGGCTAATAGCTCATACATTATGCAAACTGTGGTTGGTCTAAGTGAAGACGACCAGACCAGACTCTAGATCTCCAATTTGGCATTTGTATCCTTCTATGTTTATTCTTGAAGCTTAGATCAGGGTCCCCACACATTTTTAGCAATGAATTTCCAAAACTTTTCCAAAACTTTTCCAGAATATTTAGCCCAATTTCCAGGCCTATATAACAATCATTCGGCGCAATAATGTGTCTCTTACTCCTATGTAGAATGCCCAAAGATAGGCAGTGTAGCAAAAATAAAGTTTGAGACATACATTAGGCTGCCGTCACACAGCCCGTTCGGCGAAAAACTACTTATGTTACATATTTCGTGTAATATTATTCATGTTTATGAAAATGTTGTAACAAAATCAATAGCCAAAAACAATGCATAGCCAAATATTTTTCCAGGACCCTTGATAAATTCCAGGACCTTTGATGATGTTTGATCAATTTCAAACCTTTTCCAGTACTGGATTTTTTTTTTTTTTTTTCCAAAATATTTCCAGGAATTTCATGACCGTGGGGACCCTGTTAGATGTATCTTGTCTCTTACCTGTCCTGTATTTCTAACTGCAGTGCTGCTATGACAACTGCATTTCCCTCTAGTGGGATCATTAAAGGGTCTACATGTATTGTATATCCATATGCGCGTGTGTGGTGGGTTGGTGTGTTTATGTGTGTGCGTGCGAGTTTGTGTGCCCGGACGCACGCACATGCCTGCATGTTCTGTACCTGATCTGTAGCGGTCATCCCTGGCCCCTCCACTACGATGTGAACGGTGATGTCTGGCAGCTGATGATGTAGAAGGGCCCGGAGCCTCAGGACTGGGGCTGGGGTCTGCACTGTGATTGGGGGACAACTGTACATCTGGCAAGGACAGATCCACATCTGGGGGAGGAGCGAGGACAAAGTCAGTCAGTAGCAACACATGTACAACACAGAGGACAAATAATACCACAGGCTAATTTTTCTTCATGATTGATGCACTAACACTCTTTAGCGAGTGGCTATATTTAAAAGAGAATATTTTCCAGTTTACTGTCAGTAACTATTTCAGTAAAATAGTTCCAGCGGGGCAGAGGCAGAGGGGCCAGTGGAGATGAAGGCTCAGTTGGATAGGAGACAGAGATAGCAGGTGTTCTTTCACCTTCAAAGCAGCAAAATGCCACCTTTGACGATAAAGAAGGGCACGAAATAGCAAATCATACAGCAACAGCAATAATAACAAACCACAGCCTTTGAGAAATTAAATCTATGGGGTTTCCACATTAGTTTCAACATTCTGAATGTGCCTTTGTAATTCCTCTAATATGTAATCATCTAATATGTCATGTGTCAAATGGTTGCTGCAGCCAACGTAGGCCAAATGTGATTATTCTACTCGAGAAAAACAGGCAAAGGAGGCAAAACCTTTCCACACGTCCAATTAGCCTGCAATGACACATGAAGGGATTCATTTCATGCCCATGTTAATCTGGTACAGTGTGTCTGTATGGAAACACCACACCATTGTGTGAGGCTGCTGTCTGAGGTCAGCTGACTAAGAGGAAGAGAGGTGACTGTAGGACACTTAGTAGGGAAGTGCCACAGTTTCACTCCACATCATTGTGACTGCTGTGTGCCGTCTAGATATTCAGAGGAGTGGTGAGAATACATAGGAAGAGGGTAGAGGAGGGAGGCGGATGGGGGGGGGGGCGGGGGGGGGGGACGAAAGGACAGCTGGAGGGTAAAAACATAGTTAAGGGGAGATGAGTTATAATAAGATAAGAATAGATGAGAGGGAATAAGGGGACAGGACATGCATAGAGGGACTTCTACAAGGTGTGTTGGTAAACTCTAGATTCAGCAGCATTGGTGCAGGTGTAGAAACATGGATACTTCCTTATATGTACGGTGTACTGTAAACCTTATTTGCATGACCTGCTAAAGCAGTGGTTCTCAAACTTTTGCATTCCAGGGACCCCCAAATTGACAAATAGCCCGCGGACCCCCATTTGAAAAGATAAGCCAGGGACCCCCCATAAGAGAAGATTTTTTACGGCTCTAGCATTGATTCTCAACCATTTTAATTTCAAGGACCCCCAGTTTGACATGCATTAGGCTACGGACCCCCATTTAATGGCATTTATATCTCTGGGACCCCAATTTATATTGTAAAATCAATGTTAATTTAACTCTGAGAGTGTACAAATGGAACGAAATGGACCCGTTAGGGTCCATTTGGTTCCATTTGTACACTCTCAGAGTTACAGACCCATAAGGGTCCATTTGGTTCCTATCCATCATTTAGCTGGGGACCCCCTGGAACCCCCTCAAGTACCCCTGGGGGTCCCCGGACCCCCCTTTGAGAACCAATGTGCTACAGTGCTGCATTTACTGGAGGACCCAGTTTGACCAGCTAACGTCTACTTCCTACATTAGCCACTAGAGTGCAGCAGAAGGTCACAAATCTGAGAAAGGAGCAAACAACTGGTTGGTTGCTTTGGCACTTTAATTCCAATAGAAACAGTGGTCAGTTGTGTATAAATAAGTAAATAAATAACTAAAACAAGTCAAATCATACAAATACGGCATCATTTTAGCTGATGATATGAACATGCTTATATATGGAAGACATCTGATACAAACACATACGTTTGATTTGCCACCAAATAGAGGGAACAGACAAGCAGGCAGACAGAGGAAGAAAGAGAGAAAGTAGACGAGGAAGACGGGGTTGGAGAAGTCAAACGAGGAAAAGGGAGTGAAAAAAGCAGAGGCGTTGGTCTTACTTGGCGTCTGGGGGACGTAGGGGGCCAGCAGTTTAGACCTCTTCTTCTCATAGCCCTTCTGTGTGATGTCACCTAGGATAGGACAGCAACACCAAGACGTCATGTTAGTCACAACAGTACCGCAACAAACACAATACACACACACACACACACACACACACACACACACACACACCACAGCATTACTGTACTCTCTCTTACACAAATATCACCAGATAAAGCACGCACACGTAAGAACAGTGTGCTGAAAAAAAGTCAGCTGAAACTACATACATGAAAAGACACACACACACACACACACACACACACAGATGCCCCTCGATGGGATAATACATTTACAGTGTTGAGTCATAGTAATCCTCAAAGCTACCCACTTTACAACCATACGCCAGATAACGCCATTGTTTTGCCTTGCATTAGCCGTGGTGAACAAACAAGATGAGTGCAGCGCGGACCTCGGGGCTATGAAACCCAAATACAGATTACCAGAACTGGCCGATACGCAGCCAGAGAGAACAATGGAAGATAGAAGGGCTTTTACGAACAGTTAGTAAACAAAGCACAGAGGAAGCCATGTGAGCCGGTTTTTTTTTCACATGGAACTCAGTTTCTTCCTCTACACCACTGGCCCCCCTTACTCATTCTTCCATAAGCGGAGGGAGGGAGGGAGGAAGGGGGGGGGGGGGGGTGGCCTTGAACTGGCTGAGCTCCCACCGCAACCAAAGTTTTGAGTGTTTGTGTGCGACAAGAATGGGATGGAGCAAAGTCCACTCGACAAGGCTCCCCTAAAATACACACAGTCTCTTTGTGAAACAAACATAGGTCTACACATCCTTGTCAACATAAATCAAAAGCTCCCCTTATATACATAGATGCGCACACGCAGGCACAAACTCTCTCACACACACACACTTACACATACAAACAATTTCACACACATATTCCTTCTGCATGTCCAGCGCAGGCACCGAATGCTTTGTCAAGTGCTGCAGCATGCAGCAGAGCGAGGTATGTTCAGCTTCAATCTCCTGGCACCTCCTCGACACCGACTGGTGACAACAAGTAGACCCTCACTCACCCAACCCATTGACATGAAGGGCATCGAGGGGAAAACGAGAGGAGCAGAGGAGACAGCTAATTTAAAAGACCCTGAAGTAAGGGAGTGAGGGAGGAACGCGGGGAGCGAGGAAGATAAATGCATGAGAGGCAGTGTGGAAGTGAGAGGGAACGCAAGCCAGCATGTGTTAACCCATTAAGACCGGGAACGCATCTGTGTGTCATTTTTTAGATTTCTTTGGCTATTCAAAAATAGCAGACATACAAGCTCATAGCGCGGCACCGAGTGCCGCGCTATGAGCTTGTAGATCTGCTATTTTTGAAAAAAATTGAAAATTCGTGAAAATCTTATCTATAATCTTATAAAATCTTTAAAGCGAACATT